>NC_069722.1:23035010-23060010 GCF_027358585.1 Pangasianodon hypophthalmus | reverse complement strand
TGTGTGTGTATGTGTGTGTGTGTGTGTGTGTGTGTGTGTGTGTGGAGGGTTAGCAGTCACTAATCTCTTGGTCTTGGGCAATTGCACTAAGAGCGCTGAGGCTAAAACCAGATAGCAGATTGATCGTATTTGTGTGTACATCCGTGCAAAGCCACCAGCTTGTGCTCATTCGGTCAAGTCCCATTCCATATGTCTGAGTTTCTGGGAAGAATCACCACAGATAGAAGTCACAACCCAGATCTGAATGCCTGTTTAAAGGCAGAGGGAAAATAGCTTTTAGCGGAAACGCTATGAGGATGATGGAACAGCCAGGAGCTTTTAAAGAGTAGAAAGCACTCGGCTATGTAAGAGGTTAATGCGTTCCAGGAAAACGGCAAAAGCTCCTGGTTAGCTTGTTCTCCTGGAGAATTTTCCACAGTGAAGCCATAAAGCAGCTTTAGATATTTGGAGCTCATCAAAACCATGCAGAAATATTTCTCTGATTTACGACTTGTTTAACGGGAGCAATAATCCCAGGGTTGTCAGAGACGGGTCCTTAAATGTGAGGCTCAGGGTTTTTTTTTTTTTTTTTTTTCTTGTAATATTTGGTGAAGTTTTATCCACATTCTGAAAACTTTGATTAAATATCTGCTCACAGGAGAACCTCAGGATTCTGTAGCATGCCTGTATCTGGGAACAAAAAAAAAAACAAAAAACACCAACATCTGGGACATGGAGCTAATCACGTTGCCTGATCATTCAGAACAAAAAGAAATCATATCACGATTCTCGAAGGCATTTCTACAAAACGTAATATTTATCATGCGAAAATATCCAGTTAATACAGTACTGTTGCGTTTTTAAAAACTGTTCAGTGATTGTTTATTTAACATTTGCATTGCACTGTTTATAAAAAAAAAAATTAACACTGAAATGAGAGAAAAGATTAATTTTAACATCGTATCTGTTGCTTCCAGTCAGTTTGTAATAAAAATATTACAATATCCACGACATAATGTATCATGATATGGATATTATATCGTAATATCACCCAGCTCTAGCTCCTCATTTTGCATTTGTGTTGCTTTGTGGGCGTGGCTTTGGAGGGAAGGTCTGTATTTGTTTGGTGTTTGAGTTTCAAACTAGCCGAGTTCCACCAAAATCCCAGACCGCACCTTTAATCCCGAGTTATTCAACCTTCAGGATGCAGCCTCACTCGATAATATGAGCAATAAGAGCTGGAAAAATTAAAAGATCTGTATGTTTTAAGGTTGCTCATAGCTTGGTGTTTTATCAAAAAATTTTCAGAAATGAGGTGAGACTGAGTAATCTTGAAAACATTTCAGTTTTCAGATAGCCACGAGTAGAGTAGAACAGTAGTGAGAATTTTAAAGTACTTATCTCTTTCTCACGGCAACACCCTGAATACTTCAGACAAGCGTCTTTTATTACGTGACCCGCCGCATATTTGAATGGGCAGTCATATAAAGACCTGCAAGACTCTGCTTGTCGAACAAGCGACCAGCCCAGATACGTTACAAGTTCCACTTTCTGTTTGATACAGAACGATTGTCTCCACTTTGCTTGTTCATTATGAACTGGCAGTGCACGCTGAGTGTGTTGTGATTTCTCAGCATGATTTCCTTATATCATTTTTTCCATCACCCACGATTATCTCAAGGTCCCGCTCTTACTGTCAGAACGCTAATCAGATGAGGTTTCTTACATCACGACACAGAAGGGCGAGTCATCAGTCTCCCAAGTGCTTATGAGTGTTGCTCGACTGCTTACTCCCGTTACCGTTCTACGAGATGGAACAAGACCAAAAATGCACTTATGGGTGATGCTAGGCAACTCTCCGAGGGGCACAGAGTCACGGCGTAGCTAACGGGAATATTTCCTCAGAGATGCTGAAG
This sequence comes from Pangasianodon hypophthalmus, assembly GCF_027358585.1. Taxonomy (NCBI): domain Eukaryota; kingdom Metazoa; phylum Chordata; class Actinopteri; order Siluriformes; family Pangasiidae; genus Pangasianodon; species Pangasianodon hypophthalmus. The sequence continues at coordinate 23,058,115 of NC_069722.1, read as the reverse complement.
GATCCCCAGGAAGCAGTCATTGGGGCTGACGGGGTGGGGTGGGCGGGGCTCCGGCTCGTGATTGACGGCAGCGGTGTTGCCAGGCAGAGCCGTTTCACAAGTCGTGATCGAATCTTAAAGGTTGACATGGCAACAGATGGAAATGGAAGGGTGGGGGGTGGGTCGCCGTAGACAGGAACCATGAGGAACGTCTGAGGGCATGAGGAAACGTACACACACGCACACGCACACACACACAAACGTGGGGCTTGTTACGGAATGACGCAGCTAATCTACACTTCAGCTCGGTACTTTATTGGAAATTTGGCCTGCAGACAAACATTTTGCACATCAAACATTCTGTGTTGATGATGTGCGTTCGTGTTTCAGCGCTGCAACACAGATAAGGGGTTTATGGGTAATCATACGGCGCATAAAGGCTTGCGTGTGTGTACCTTGTACCTTTAAAGAGCTAGCTTTTTATTGTTTGTTTTTCCTTGCCTGAAGTCATCTCACTACTCGCCCGCAGGCTGTAATTCTTTTCGTTTAAAATTAATTCGTTTCTTTAAATTAAACACTATAGCATGGTGTTAGCATGGTGTTTCCTCTTTAAATAATTCAAAAGCTGACGCATTTTATTTCTTTCGTGTTCCCACACAGCACACAATGCAACTATAGACAGTAAAGACAGCTTTTACATTCAGTTTTTTTTTTTTTAATGGTTTTTTACTGGAAACCCCTTTCAGGTCGGTAACACTGTCTCCTTCAACATGACGCATCAGTGCTTGTCTCTTTTTGCTTTAGAGCAAACCTGAAAAATCACAAACTATAACATCTATTAGAGACGAATGGCAGAGACGAACGTGACCATCCACAGTTTGAAATTTAGTACTTTTAGTAATTAATAAGTGCAGTTATATGTTCTCTCAAAAAAAAAACACAGCTTATCGTTTTACTGAGAAACCGGAAAACGTAACTCCTCTGTCAGAAAGACGTCTTCCTGTGCTGGGAAAGCTCCATGACTGTTTCGAAGCTGGGACACCCGACACTCCTTCAATCCATCAATGATTATACGTTTTTCTTTGTTAAACAACCTGCTTTTTAATCCATTTGTTTAATATTATGTGGAGCGTCCACCATAGAAGTCCCTGTGTATGAGCTGTTACTATAGAAACAATAACGTATTAGAACGAGCGCATTAATATAAACGCATCGTTTACATTACAACCGGCACTACTTTCTGAGCTTTGTGGTTATACAAAAATAATGTCCCAACTCAAGTCTCCCAACTCAAACTCTCTTTTTTCTAATGACCCCCAACACACACACACATTAAATTGCGTTTTTTAATGTGATTTCAGTTTTCAAGCTATGCTACTTTTCTTCTTTCTTTACAGTTTAACATTCAGATTTATAGGATTACAGGATTTACAGGCTGGAGTATAGGATTTACTCTGACATTGTCTTATATTGAACTGGATGCTTGATTTTGATTAAATATTCATGGCGTCAGCAGTTTCTTCTGATTTTCGTGATGATTATCAGCACTTGGTCATTATCACAGCCTGCGCAGGATGGATACGTCGGAGGTCAACGTGCACGTATCATATCCTGAGATCGAACACGTTGCGTAATCCGAGCATGCTTCTATCATATTGCATGCTTTTACCACAAGTAGCACATGACACATTGGAAAGAGAGATGCTGATGAGTCGACAACTGAACATCTGTATCCTGAGTCGAGAATTTTAGTATTAGTCGAGTCCTTCAGGATGAACAATTAGCTAATGACAGGATTATTAGAAATCGTATTAGAATTCATTCAGCTTTCAGGAAAACCTAAAAACAGTGAGCAAAATTGTTAACTAATTGTTAACTAAAAAACTATTTTATCTTTAGGAATAAACCACTTGAGGTCGTGCTGTTATAGGAAAACAATCAGCAGTGAAGTGAAGTGAAGCGGCACGTCCTGAAATTCTTTATTCCTCTTACACCACAGCGACTTGCCAACACTAACAGATCTTCATTTGTTAAAGAACGACACGTCATACTTTTTATCCATTTATGTATACCTTTAAGGGTTCCTCGCAGAGAAGCAAACCAAAGGATGTTTGTTTGTTTTGTTTTTTTTGTTTTGTTTTGTTTTGTTTTGTTTTTGTTTTACAAAATTTACAAATTTTCTGCCAATACACAGCCATTTGTAAATCAGATAACTCTATGCTTGAGTGCATTGTGGGTAATACACACACTCAATCTGCAACTGAGGGAAAAAAAAAATGTTGCTGGGAAGTTTTTTGGATAATTGGACAGATTGGATCTCCATAGAGATGAGTTTGCTAGATGGAATCATCCTAATGAGCCCAGTGAAGTGCTCTCGATATATTTAGGGTTAACAAAACAAGGGCATGGTGTGTGTGTGTGTGTGTGTGTGTGTGTGTGTGTGTTTTCTTGCATGATGGTAACAGTTCTCATGGACATTCTGTTACTGAGAACAGCTCAAGCCAGCGAGCCCACTTCCTGTCACTGAGGAGGATACAAAACCTGAGACTGCGTCAGCTGTGTGAGTGTGTGAGTGTGTGTGTACATTCTGTGGGCTGTGTGGGAGGTTAGTAGTGTCATCCTACCCCTGCCAAGTGGCTGAAAAGTTTACTCGCCGTGCTGTTGCTTTTTCCCCGAGCTCTGTATAACATCATCAGCGTCATGATGCTCATGCAGTTGCATCAGCGTCTCGCTTAGAAGTTGTTTTTTTTGGTTTTGAATCATGACCACAAGCCAATTGTGGAACTGATCTTGAATCACTTTTCCCCAGAAAACATGACATCACGTGTGTATGCACAGATACACATAGTATGTGAAGTGAAAAGTGGAAACTCAATAAAAAAAAATCGGAGCGCTTAAACAAACCCACTATACACAACCGCACAACACAATAAACACACAGTTCAGTAAATAAATACTACATGTGGAAAGATTCACTGATTCAAGTACCAGGCTTAGTATTTATAACACACACACACACAAACACAATTTTCCACTTGTTTGATGATTGGAAATACATTTGGTTTTATCAACTAAGTGATGTTTATTTCAACCAGAATCTGTTCTAAAAATATCAACCTCAAACCACATCCACTTCTACACTGATGTCACTCCGACTCACTGATGTGGTTTAGGACACCGTGTGTCGCACTGTCATCTGTAAACACAAACAAAACTTCGCGCGAATGTAATGGAGGCAGCCATCTTGGATCCTAAGCGCAATTCTGTCCAAGAATCCTCGCCTTCTCCAAACTTTGAAGGTTCAGCAGACGTATGTTAAGTGGTGGAGAAAGCTCGTTCGGAAACCAGCCTTCCGGTCCGGAATACTTGTTTGTGTTTGGATTAACTTCCTGTCAGTCAATTTATTGACACTCCGCTCTACGGAGCGCCGCTTTATGAACATGAGCGAGAATGAAGGGAACCCACCTACTTAACCTTCGCAGACCTAATCATGAATAAAAATCTTACTTAATGCACCTTTAAATAAAATGACAGCTTGTTGATGTCGGTTTAAGCAACTATACATAAACTTTGGACATATATTTAATTATGGAAAATTGATTTTGATAAAACATTTCTGCCTAGCAAAATAAACCTTGTGGCTATCGAGCAAAATTAAAAGCGCAAAAGCCAGAACCCAAACATGTCTTGGTTGAAAATGATGTAATTTTTTATTTTTTTTTTTGATGGATTACTGATTTAAAGGTGCCATAGGCAATATTTTTCATTTTTCACTTGTACAAATCACTTATAGAAATTATGTAGAAAATTTTAAGCCATTGTCTCATTATCATACATTACAAGTGTATTATGTAACTGGGGGAAGAAAAAAAAAAATCATCATGAGGTGAAGTTGCATGTTTATAATCGTAGTTAGCATGTAGCATTTTTATGCTTTAGTTGTACCATGGCTTTCAAGCAGTTGAATGTCCGAGTGCGCTTGAAACCGATGTCATGACAATCCTTGCTCATGGTAAATAGTAACATTTTTTTTTTCCTCCCCAAATCTTCCCTAATGCACTTGTGAAAAACACTTCTGACTGGCTGGAGGATGTGTATAATATACTCACGTTAGTACTTTTCTGTTTAAAAAGATGTAATCACGGTTCTACTTCCGTGTGGCTCTTAAACAACAAATAAATAAATAAAAGGAAAATGAACATGTGATGAAATGAACATGACACGACAACGATATTGATTTTACGTTTACATTCTGTTTAAGTATATGTTTATGTTTTGCAGTTTCTCGGTACCGTGATATGCTTCATGTTTTGTCATCAAAAGAAAGAAAAATAGAGGCAGATGAAAGAATGACCGATTATAGCTGCTTTTGCGTAATTAAACTCTTTTTCTGCAGACAACACAATAAATCTGAATCCAAAGTTCAGGGCGGTGAAAGTAATTCCGCATCGCGTCGGCCCGCGTAACACCAGCCTGTCGTTGATTATTTTCCTAAATTAAACATAATGTCTTTTATGTTGTAGACTAACACTGATGATGGAATTATTATGTATGAAATATTAATCCTAATAGTGCTGAGAGACACATAAAGGCTACAGAGGTATATTCAGAAGCAAGATCAAGATCTATGTGTGTGAAGCTGAGAAGAAACGTGAAATGCGCGTGTCACTTTTTTTTTTTTTTTTTTTACATTTCTGACCCGTACAAGAACAACCACAGAGTGTAATTCCTGTAACTCTTGTTTTCACACTGGTGTGTGACTCGTGCTGTGTGTGTCCTGCTGACGGTTAACACACTGTGTGTACGCTGATGTGAAAACTAACACTATCTCTCTCTCTCTCTCTCTCTCTCTCTCTCTCTCTCTCTCTCTTTCTCTCACGTGTCTCTCTGCAGTGTGTAACTTCATGTCTCACGAGAAGTGTTTAAAGCAAGTGCGGACCGTGTGCTCCTGCATGGCGCCCACGCTGGTGCGGGTGAGTGAGAACCTGCCAACACTATCACACACACACACACACACACACACACACACACACACACACACACACACATTCCTACACACAGGTCAGGTGCCTCGAATGATGCTTAATTTATCCTTGGAAATGAAACTTGTTTTAACAATGCAGAAGCAGTGAGAGCGTATTATCATTATATTTCATCATAAACAAGGTGTTATGGGAATTCTGGGTAGGAACATAATCTCTGCCGAAGAATCTCTGCTTTCCCAAGGCTCTCACGCTGGAGACTCCTTCCATAAATGTTAAATCAATAGTAATTATACAGAAAACTTCACCATGTCAAAGATTACACTTTTTTTTTTTTTTTTAAAGTCCATCATACAAATCACTGTGTAAGTTGCTTAACGTATTAGAAGGAGCGAATTAATATTTTTAATTCTGGGATTTGCGATCTTGTCCGAGCTGCTTTTATAGAAAATTAATCAACGCCTTCTGACCAATCAGAATCGAGCATTCGGCTATCATGACGATACTTTTGACGGAATTCCTACGATACACAAAGTATATAGGTTTGCTAGCAAACTGCTAGCTTATTTTAGTGTTAAAGTGTTGTGTTAAAAAATAAGTTCAGTCAGGAAATGAACGAATTAACACTTCCACTTCTAATTAGAGTATACAATAAAATAAAAAATTCTGGTGAAATCTTGCGATATATTTAATATTAAATATATATTTGTATTGTGACGTAATTTGATATCATGATGATATCGATATAATAATGTCTCAGACCTGTTTTTGTGGTTTTGGACATGGATAATAAGGCTAAAAAAGAAGAGTTATGTTGGATTTATTTTCTTTCTCACGAGGAGGCGTGGCCAAAAGTTGGAATGCTGAATTGTACGCAAGAGGTGATTGGAATGATGATATGATTCACAAAAAGACCTGTTTTGCTCTAAAATGAAATGGTTATGTACAAATAGTGTTACTGAACCAGACTTAGACATGCACGGTGTTACACTTGTAAATACGCAGCATACAGGTGGATACATATACACACACACACACACACACACACACACACACACACTGCGTTTACTGTTGATCCAACTCAGTAATTAATAAAGCTGCAGCTCTGTGGACAAAAAAACAAAACATGAAAACAAGGAGGCGTTAAACCGGCAGGCTGGCCTCGGTTCTCTCGCCCACACACAGTCCTTTAATGATTATCCAGCCGTCCTGAGAGCTTTGGGAGTCTCTCTCTCTTTCTGTCTCTCTCTCTCTCTCTCTTTTCTCTCTCTCTCTCTCTCTCTCTCTCTCTCTCTCTCTTTCTCTCTTACCTAATTACAGTGTGGTTCTGCAGAGTGATTCAGCCACCATGCTGAGACTGTGGCCTCTTTACACTTATGTTCATAAAGTTTCATAATGTTCAGCTGCTCATTTAAATCCTGGTTAATGACAAACACACACACACACACACACACTTTATTTCCATGAGAATCTAAACAAAAGCGTCTTATTCTTCAATGCAGAAGTTGAACTCTCGCACCCGTCGTCATTTCTTTGTATAGTAACAACTCGCTAGTAACACATGCTTCATCTGTGAACGCACCCTTAGATAAGCAATTCTACTCCTGCTTAAATTATATTTTATATTTAAATAATTTTTTCATGTTAGAGTCATTAGTGACTTTGCTTTTGATTAGCCGTCTCTGCTTGAAGCTCCTAATGAGATCGGTGCACTTGGTTAATCTTTTCACTCCGACTGAGTTACACTGTTTAAGCATTCCTGCTCATTATAAAAGTTAATGCTAAGATGTGCCAAAGCTTCGAGAAGTCCCTTTAGTTGGACTGTAATAAAAATAGAAACATTGTGCAACCTCTTGCCTCAACCACAATGCCAGTTTTAGGTTCTGCTTCTCCTGTTGCTGTTTTTGAATCTGTTCTGCTTTGAACGAACCAGGTCCTGAGCAGGAAACAAGGTCACTTCCTGTAGCCTACTGTAGGAAGTCCCGCAGGAGCCAGACAGGAAGTGGTTCCTCTCTGGGCAGGACGAGCTCAAGGACGCGTGTATGCGTGAGGACGTGCATTCTTGTAGCCTGTGTGTTCACTGTTAGCATTGCATTGGTAGAGAAGAAGAAGAACAGTGTCATTTGCTTCTATGGCAAGCCTCGTTACACTCCTTCCTGTTCATACACCAATCGCTCAGAGCAGCACCTCCGACAGTTAGGATGGCGTCGGCCTCTTCATCCCTGTCACCTCTGTCACATCAATAACTCCAGTTGTTCCTGCTCGCTTGCAGGAGTGTTAATTACCTGGAGTCTTTCCTGGGCTGTCAGTCCACTTTGTGTGGTGTGTGTCACAAGGCAGATTGTCTGAATCAATCACAGACTCATAACACCCAGACAGCGCGTCCGTAAATAAGTTCACATCTTGTGACCTGCTTCGCTTCTCACGTGGCACTTAATAGAACAATCACAGCCGGAGGTCATAGAAGCTTCAAAGCTGTTTATCATGGCACAGTCGCTGTTTGTGTGTTAAATCTTAATAAGACCTTGGTCCAGAGCCATAACCGAGGTCATCTGCCCCAGCCGAAGCTTCTGAATGACGCTTTAATACACTTCTGCAACGTCCTCAGTGATAACTGGAGCTTTAGTTATGAAAGGAGTGAACAGAGTTTCTTATCAGTGTTTCTAGTCAGCGTTTGCTAGTTTGTGAGTCCAAATCAAAGCAAAATTGATTTTTTTTAAAAAATTCGTTTGATATTTGGTTTGGCTGAGGGACGCCTAGAGCTGAAAACATCCTTATAAACCAAACAAGTGCTTGTAGAAATCAATTGTGAGAGACCCTGACGATTCTATCAGAGCACACACACACACACACACACATGTGCTGTATATTGTGAGAGCTCAGAGGTGAAGTAGAAATAGGTTGGCCTGTAAGGGGATTAGCAAAAGTGGAACAAAACTTCACTCAGCTCCTGCACTTACACACAACACACACACAACACACACACACACTGCGTAAACAACACTGTTGTTATTTGGTAGCCAGGACCTGAAACCAACACACACACACACACACACACCTCAACCAGAGAAGTATTTGAACTTGAGTAGTAATGATAACACTTCTTTAATTTCTCTCTTAACACAACTGTTATAATACTTGATATAAAACATGATAAATTATAAATTTTTACGCTGTGAATTCATCAAGGTTATTAAAAAAATTGATGCAGTTTCTAATTTTTTCTTTTTTTTTTTTTTTCTTATTTTCTTTTGTGCAGGTAGGAGAGTCCTTGAATAAGCCATTCTCTCAGTTTCTCTGACAGGGATTAGAAACGTAACACGGAACAAAAACAGAAATTGACGTTTTTCATTGAATCTAATCGAAAGTGCAAACAAATTCAGTCTAAATTGCTCCAGAGTGCTTTTTTCCTTTCTTTCTTTTTTCCTTTTTTTTTTTTTTTTTTTTTTTTTTTTTTTTTTTTTTTTTTTTAAAAAGGGGCTTAACCGGTTTAAGAGTGTTATTTTTCCATGTCTCAACCTAAAAATAATCCCAATAGCCCTGTCCAGAATTCATATCTTCCTTCACACCTGCCTGCAGGAAGACATGACGTTATATAGCCGGCTTTTCAAGGACGGAGCGAAAGTATTTTTCCTAGCGAAAAAAAGTCACACTACAAGATTTCACTGTAATGGAGTTTTTTTTTTTTTCTTCACCTCTGTTTGTCATCACAGGTTCCTGTAGCTCACTGCTTCGGTCCAGCCGGTCAGAAGAAGCGCTTCTGCTGCGTGTGCCGCAAGAACCTGGAGGGAACATCGGCCCTACGCTGTGAAGGTGAGTGTGTTTTAACCATCTACGATCTACACATCTACTCTGTTTACTGACTGAACACTCAGGTTAGAAAATTATAGGATGTTATAGTTATAGTTACAGTGTGGTATTGTTTATAAAAGCAGTGAGCCTTGAGGCATACATCTATAAAATTTAAACCAAATAAATAAAAGTACTATATTTTACAGACACACTTGCCTAAATTTTGTCTTCAGTGTATGCAAACCATGTTCAAAGATAGTGTGTGTGTGTGTGTGTGTGTGTGTCAGAGCATCCGCCTCTGCTGTCTTATTTAGATTGTTTCTGTGTTTACATGTCATCCTGTCATACTCTCTCCCTCTCTCCCCCCCCTCGCTCTCTCTCTCTCTCTCTCTCTCTCTCTCTCTCTCTTCCTTACTGTTCATTTATCTGCCCAGCGCCTGCTTGATGTGGATCTGCTGTTTCCATGGTAACGCAGGATGGTCTTTTGCAGGGGCCTGAGTTCTAAGAACGACATCCAAAAAAGAAAACATTCTCTTCCTCTTTCTCTCTGTGTTTACATGTCATCCCATCATGTCCCTCTCTCTCTCTCTCTCTCTTTCTCTCTCTCTTTAACACTCTTGCCCTTTTTCTCACACACTTGCTCGCCCTACTCTCGACTCTCTTTTTGTTCCGTTTCTTTCAAATAGAATAGTGATATACTAAGTCTCTTCCAGTCGCTCACTTTTTCTTGGCTTTATGTTTGTCTTCACACACATAAATGGAGCGCCTCTTGAAGCCAAAGACTTTGAGTATATATATATATAATTTGAGAATGCACATAAACATGACTGCAGTGATGAATGGAGGAGCACAGCTCATAGACTGCCATGTCTCCAAAATCCAAAAGTAAAATGGAGAAGTTTGATGATTGTTTGGAAGAAGAAGTGTGATTCTCTGCTATAGTGAAACACAAGACTTTCTTCTTCATTCGTTGTTGCTTTATATTATTGGTTGTTTACATGCAACACTGACCTTTAGTGAACATTTTTTTGCCAGACACCCGTGCATACGCCTGTGTGTGACGCACATACGCGCGTGTTCACAGATGGGCTAACACAGAAAACACTGACTCGTAGTCCATGCTTGTGTGTGTTTCAGTGTGTGAGCTGCATGTTCACAGCGACTGCGCCCCGTTCATCTGCAGTGACTGTCGTCTGTGTCACCAAGATGGAAGCCAGGACTACGTAAGTGTTACAGCTCGCTGTGTGTACACCATGCAACAGTTGTACACTCCTTCCTGTAACCAGAACAGTAACCACTGCTGCCAAAAGTTCTTTTACCTTGTGCAGTGGAGATGCAGTGGTTGTCCTTAATTAATCAATTGTTACTCATTTGTTACTCATTAGTCATTAATCTCCTAATCCACTGACCTCTGACCCCATGCCAGGACATGCACAATCACCACTGGCGGGAGGGGAACATGGCGTCTGGAGCGCGCTGCGAGGTGTGCCGGCGTGTCTGCGGCTCCTCCGACGTCCTCGTCGGGATGAGGTGCGAGTGGTGTGGCGTCACGGTAAGCTCTGAGTTGTTCATATGAGTAGAAATGAGAAGGAGAAAGAATTGAGTAAAATGTATGATTATCATTATCATTGAGCGTTTGTTGCGCTGTGGTTTAAGTCCAGGTGCATTTTCTTCCCCCTTCCTTCTTTCTTAGTGGTTTTTGAATCGATTTCTTTCGCTGAAATATTTATTAGAGAAAACGGGTCATCGATGAGTTACCGCCTGTGATGGCAAGCTAACACTTTATTGATCCACATGCCAATGCGGCTCAGACCAAAATGAGAACAAGATCGAATACAGAGACAGAACAAATGTACACATAATCTCCGAAGAGATAAACAGATGTGTCGGCTGCACTGTAGAACCACCTATCTGCACAAAAATTATAAGAATAATATATAAAACAATATTAAGCAGTAAAAATATAGAGTATATGGCTACACATACAGGTATATGCACTTATAATATAACAGATATACAGATGTACAGAATATAATGTATGTACAGGTCTACAGAACATATTTAAAAACGTGAGGAAAATTTCTTACAGCAGAGCGCTGTTATATTCTTGATTCTGATTGGTCAGAAAGTATTAGTTATTTATCTATAACGTAAGTTCGGACAATAGTTATATTAATACGCAGCTTTTAATACATTATACATCAATACTATACATTTCTATAGTAACAGCATTAATGCTCCACATCGCATTAATGGAAGGAGTCTCCAGTGTCAGCGGACTTATTAACTTCAAGAGAGGAAAAAAAAGAGGCTGGTGAGGGAATGACAGTTTATAGCTGCTGTAGCGTAAGTGATAATAGGAGTGTAACTGTAAATGGATTAAAAAAAAAAAAAAAGACCTGTCAATCTTTAATAAATACAAATTGTAAACGTCAGCAGAATCACTTATTTTACCCCTAATCGAGACTATTATTTTGAAATGAAAAATTGGTCTTTTTGAACTTTTTTTAATATTAAAACTGTAACAAATAGTGCTGTGTTAATAAAATAAAATAAATCCGCTTGGTATTGTGAGCAAGCTTATTAAAACTGGTAACTGTACAGGAATTGTACTGTAGGTATATATGCAGAAGTGAAGTGCCCTGCTGTTTCTCGCTGCAGGATATTCATTCAGTGAGCACAGCAATGGCTGCTTATTTCAGAATTCACACTAAAAATCGATAAAGCCTCAATGCAGCAGGGATGTGTCATTCGACTCTCGCCGGCTAATTGACACAAAACTATTAAATGCTGATATAAATGCTGTTTACATAATGAGTTTCTCTTTCATTCTGATGCATTAAATAACCATCTCTTTCATTCAGACAGAAACCTGTATGTGATAAAGGGGTTTTCCAGATGCAGATTAAGTAATTCAATTTGAATGTGTATGTTTGGCTCAGGGAGAAGTTGATATTTCATATTTTATCCCATGTGGTGATAAGACATGGCCTGAATTCTCAACTGTATTGTGGGCTGAATCCTCATTTTGGTGGAAGTTATAAAACTTCACATATACAGTGATTAATCCGAAAGAGATTAATATATAGAGATTAATCCGGAAAACCCTGGAGTGTTCCTTTACATGGACAACGGAGCACCATCGTCTCACGTTGCCAGGATGTTTTGATGGATACCAAAATGTCCTTAAGAACGTGGACCTCTATATGGAGGTTACAGCATTCTCCAGCACTACAGCTTGTTTATCTTGGAGTGGGAATGGAGCTGGTCCACTTCTGCATGCTCTCCGAAGCAGATACACACGTCAACACCACACACACCCACACACACATACACACTGGTGAGAAAGGCAGCTCAGAGGAAATGGCCACTTGTATACTCATTGTAGCATCTAAACGTTCTTATAGACAAGTCACAGATTGATAATATCTAACAGAAGCCGTTTCACAATTAATTTTCCTTAAATGAACCAGAATTTTAATTCCTCTTGAAGATTATCTGTTATTTTTCAATGCAAAACATGTCTTGGGATTTGATAGCCTACAGATAATACAAGCATACAGTGCTGCATTTTTAATTAGGTCTTTATTTGTGTTCTCACTACCTCTTTTGTGCTTTCTTTCTGTAGAAGTGTTTCCATTATTGTTTCTGTTATTGCTCATGTTTTGTATCGTACTGTACGTTCTTCTTTTATCCTAATAAGTTCACTATCCATCGTGTGTGTGTGTGTGTGTTTGCAGGTACACGCCTCGTGTTATATAATGATCCCTCCTGAGTGCAGTCTGGGTCGTCTGCGCAACATGATCCTGCACCCCAGCTGTGTACGCGTCTGCTCGCGCAACTTCAGCAAGATGCACTGCTACCGCATCTCAGAGCCCCCGCAGCAGTGCGAACTGGGTAATCAGCCTGCCGAGGAGACATTCATTAATAGAGCCGTAGTGGTTAGACTCAAAGCGTAGATATTGATTCGCGATTCCTCAGAGTCGTCACAGGTACAACGTTGCTACCTTCAGTCCCTCACTCTGAGGCAGTGCTCGATAATTCAGCCATTAAGATTACACGTGACCGGAAGGTTGTGAGTTCTCATCTCACAGCTGATAGAGTATTTGCTTCACTTCACTGTATTCTAGCCATTTTTTATGAAGGGAAATTTTGACTTAAGGATTCAGATAACTTTATTTTGCATTGACTTCAGACTTTTCATCTTTGTAGATAATCTAGACGACTCCGATGTCCAGAACCCAGTGGCGTCGAAGGACAATCAGTCCTCCAGCTCATCGGATACAGGTAAAGATATAAAGTGTATAAAATTAGTGTAATGCTCACTTGTGGGTCCCGACTCACTATTCATCATTGTTAGCCAAATAATTATAGTTGTATAATAATAAATCATTATACCACAGTGTTGATGAATCTCAGTTACGATTGGTCAGAAGGTGTTGATTAATTTTCTATAACAGTGGCTCTGAGAGTAGTTCTGGCTGCAAGGAAAAAAGCAGGTTTATATTAATGCACTCATGCTAATATGTTAGCGTTTCTATAGTAACAGCTTACACGGGTGTTGGACAATCCACATAAGTTTATGGAAGGAGTCTCCAGTGTCAAAACATTGTAACAGAGCTTTTGTAAAAGTTTTGCGAAACAGGAAAGTAGGGAAGGTGTCACTTTTTAAAAAAATTTTTTTATTACTTTGTTTAACTTTATAGCTGCTGTTGCATAAGTGATAACGGGAATTAAGCTGTCTCGTGGACAAAAGCGTTGTTAAAGTTGGCAAATTGCTTTGGTGTAAGAGGAAAACACTTCAAGTTGTGCTTTTATAGAAAAATAATCAACTTCAGGGTGGTAAAGGTAACTCTGCTTCATCATACCAACATGCTGTTGATTATTTTCCTGTAACATCACAAGCCCAAGTGTTTTTCTTCTTACGTAGTTGTTGAACTTAACTCGAATTCAGTCACAGGACTGTCATAATTATATCATGAAGACATCTCCGGAGATGTCATAAGCTGTCATGAGTTGATTATTTTCCCAATGACCGCATGTCCCCAAGTGTTTTATTTACACTAAGATCATGATGTTCTTTCTCTGTGTGTGATTTATATTTTATATATCATCAGTGAAATTGTAATTTTATTTAAAGTGCTATAAAAAAGCATGAAGTATTGTAAAAAAAAAAATAAAAAATTCCTCCTCCTTTCAGGGAAGCAGACGCTGAGAGTGTTCGATGGGGATGACGGCGTGAAGCGTAATCAGTTCCGGCTGGTCTCCATTCCTAGAGTCACAAAGAACGAGGAAGTAGTGGTGAGCTTTTAACAGCTTTTTTTTTTTCCCTTCTTGGACTGGTTTTAAAGAACAATGGCATTAACACAAAGTTCAAGTCAGTACTGACTGATGTCTGCAATTAAAGTGTGAAATGGATCAAAAATCACAGCGGAATATATTTTATAATTTAGTAAACATTAACTAAACTGTATGATAGTGTAATTATAACAGAAATATAAAGTTGCGTTCACATTGATGGTTTGCCAATATTTTTTAATTTTATTTATTTATTTTTTTTACTACTTTTTACTACGTACTTCCTTTCTGAGCAGGAAGCGGCGCTCAAGGCGTTCTACCTCCCAGATGAGGTCCAGGAATACGAGCTCCAGAATTACACCCACCCCGACCTGCTAACCGATGACATCATCAACCGCAACGGCATGCCCGACAACAAGGCCGTGTTTAAGGACTGCCCCTCGGAGGTGTGGCTTCTCCGAGCCAAGCCCAAAGACACGGAGGTGCTGAAGGTCTACGCTGGCTGGCTCAAGTATGCGCTTATTTAAACAGAAAACACACCATCACGAGCAGATCGATTTACAGTTCTCACATTTACACAACACGTATTGACATTATTTTGGCAACACACACTCTGTACACATTTCTCTATGAGTGTTTGTTAACAGTTTCCTTGAACCTTGCGTTATAGCATCGACATACTCCTGACTTCGTCACATGCGCGTCATATGTGAGTCATTTTACCATTACTGGTCAAGTTCATGATGTATGATGTAAGGATATATGCTAATAGACTATAGTTTATCTAAACACTAGTCAAGGTAGACGAGATAAAAAAAAACAATCTGTTATTGGGAAATTAAAGTGTTACAGCGGCAGGATAGTAAAAAAGAAAGAATGACAATTATTAGTGTCAGTAGCTGAGCCATAACGTGATGCAGATTGAAAGATATGTACATGATGAATGTAGAGTACAAAATGAAAAGTAGCACCATGAGCAGAAAATAAGCCTAAGGGAGCAATCATAAATTGTATTCTAACTAGTAAAAGTGTAATATAAGCTGTCATACCATCACATATCATAGCAGCTGTTGTCAGAATTTTCAGTAATAATATGACTCTGATATCAGGAAACTTAAACAACTCGTGACAGCATCTGACATCCGCAGTGATGTGTTCGTTACGTAATCGTGTCACTCTTATGATCCGGGGTTAACAAACATACTGTATTGCCATTTTCTGTGCTTCCAACTTTGTGGCAAAACAGTTTGAGGAAGGCCCACATACTGTGTGTGTGTGTGTGTGTGTGTGTGTGTGTGTGTGTGTAATGGTCAGGTGTCCACATACTTCAGTCCATATAGTGTATGTTTCGTTTATCTCAGTTAAAAGAAATATGAATTATCCATAAAATCTAAGGGGGAAATGATGGCTATGTTAAAACCACTTCAGGAGATCATTCACGGTACTGTCGTTCCTGATGATATAAAGGCTTTATCAAATTTTAATAATCTATCATATTTTACTTATTTAATAACATCTATTTAACTTTATGAAGATCCTCAGATGTTTCATTACGAGTGATAACCACTTACTAAACTAGTAGGAGTAATAATAGGTATTAGATTTTCATACTTAATGTGTTATGGTTTGTGAAATTAGAGTGTGTGTTTATTGTAATGTCTGTGGGAGCATTTCAGGCTTATAAATTGTGTGTGTGTGTTTGTGAATCTGCAGGGTCGGTGTTGCCTACGTGAGTATCACCGTTGGGAAGAGCAGAGCAGTAGACTCTGTCATTAAGGAAGTGCTCGTCCAGCTCGGCAAGCAGGTACATCCCTCATCTCTACTTTCTAACACACACAACACACCGTAAACCTAAATATTACGATCTCCTCGGGATTCAAAGCCATGTCTGACCCGTCATAATACACCTATTTAACCACATTTCTACGTGCTTAGAGGCTAATTGGGTATGCGTCCCAAATAGGATGCTACATTATGCACTAAATAGACAGTGTGTTACCTTATATAGTGTTATTAAAGGGATAGTTCACCCAAAAATGAAAATTCTGTCATCAGTTACTCACCCTCATGTCGTTCCAAACCCATAAGACTTTCGTTCATCTTCGGAACACAAATGAAGATATTTTTAATGAAACCTGGGAGATTTCTGTCCTTCCATTGACAGTCCATGTAACCGAAACTCCAAAAAGTTCATAAAGGCATCGTAAAAGTAATCCATGTGACTCCAGGGGTTTAATCCCAATTTTAAGAAAGCGATACAAATTTTTTTTTACCAAAAAAATAAAAAAATCTTTATTCACAGAATATCTTCACTCCTGTATAGATCTCCAACGCGCGTTCACGAGAGAACTATGACGCATGAGTGTTGTGTTGATGCGAGAGCAGACGTTCTCGCGATACAACCAAACCCGGAAACGCTGCACTGTTTACAACAGAGGAAGTTTCTCAAGGTTCTGGCATCCAGGAAATGCGACAATTTTCATTTTTGCGTGAACTATCCCTTGAAGAACATTAGTATGCTGATTGGGATGTACCCTAGCTAGCTATCCAGCAGTCTTAGTGGTTATTAACATTCCAGTGGAGGAGAATGGAAACCTTTAATACAAAACCACATTCTCAGGGGAGACCTTGAAGCTACACCATGGTTGCTAGTGTTTACTGTTAACAGTAATATCGAGTGGGAAGTGATGTCACCACAACGCCCACAACATCCAGAGAACTCCTCATATCAGGCAGTGTTTGTGACCTGGCTAACCAGACCATGGCGTACTTCACTGCGCGGTAAAAACTGTTAACATACACTTTTAAAGAGATTTAAAAATGTCCTCCAAAATAGAGTTTTTCGTAGCGGTAAAAAGATTTTTATCTTGACGTCTCACAGATGATTAGATGTTGATCTAGCAACATGTCCTACTCAGAGAAATCACATTCCCCAATTAGAACATGTATATGTCTTGTGCGGACTTCATAGACATTCTTCATGTTATTTTCATGTTAATTCAAATTATAAAACATTGGAGGTGTGCTGTTTTAGGAAACTAATCAACAACTGGTGCAGCTCACCATGAAGCAGAGTTATTGTTACCACATCCTGAAGTGTTTTATTCCTCTTATACCACAGCAATTTGCAGACAATTAAAACATTTTTATTTATTAATAAATGCCCAGTTGTACCTCTTATCCGTTTATTGTAACATTTAATATTGTGGAACTTCCTGTTAGTCGTCGTTCCCTCAACAGCTTGTCATGTTACCAAGAAACCAATGTTGGAAAACTTTTACAAAGCGCTGACACCGGAGACTCCTTCCACAGAAGTTTAATAAACGTCTCCTTACAGAAAATGTCTGATTATACGTTTTTCTTTTGTTCCATAACAATACATGTTTTTAATCCATTTATTATCGAGCGTAGATTATGCAAAGCATCCATCTTACAAGTCCCCTGTGCAAGTTGTTACTATGGAAACAACTTGCACAGAATCAACACCTTTGGACCAATCAGATTCGAGAATTCAACAGCGCTGTGGTGTAACAGATCTTTTGCATTTTAAATACGTTATTGTGTAAACACTTTACTATGTTTGCGTCTCGTATATAGTGCTGTGTATCGTCACTGTGTCAGTGGTAGACTTCAGATACGGCTTGTGGTTGGAAACAAGAAACATATGTCCTGTAACCTAACTTCTAGATCAAAACAGATAAATAGAACTACAACATCACATCCTCTTGTGGTTTATGTGATTTGTACACTCTGTGCACGTAAGGTAAATCATGACATATATTTAATATAGCGTTGTCTTTCTGACCGTCATGAGCAAACACTTCATGGCTTAAAACATATTTGTAAACTCTATCAGTCAGTTCACTGAAATACGTCTGAGTGGTGTTTAACTCTGACGTGTGTGTTTCAGAATGAAAACCCGGCAGATTTTAACCTGGTGGAGGTTTTCATGAGCAGCAAACAAGGTAAGATCCAGCATCGTCTTTATTTCCTGCCGTGCTTTAATTAAACTCCAGTATAGGACGCAGTGTATTCATGATCTGCGTTCTCACCGTCTGATTAGTGCATTCTTACTGAAGGCTGTGTGAAATTCTGTGAATTACGATGACATTTATGAACACATTTAATTATTAGAAGCAATGGAAAAACATCAAGACTGACTCGTTATGCTTAGGTGCCCATGCATGAGATTAGATGTGAAGGAGTTACGCTGTTGTCAGAGATCACAGTGTGTGTATGAGATCATATCTAAACTGTCGTATTTGTGGTTGTCCTGCAGTGCAGAAGCAGGTTCTTGATGGTCAGGAGCTGTTACTGGACAAGCTGCAGGAGATCAGGAAGGTACACTAATCTTCTTCTTTGTCAGATTAAGCTAAATGTATTAATAAAAGCAATCAAGAGTGATTGATTTCTTGCAGAGTGATTGAGTCTGTGTGTGTGTGTTTCAGACGTCTCTGAGGCAGATGAACCAGACACGCTTTTACATTGTGGAGAACAGGAACCGGGTGGTCCAGGTGGACCTGCTGATCGGAGGACTTCCGCTGCAACTCAGCACAGAGGAGTACACGGAGCTGCTTCAGGAACACCTCGCTATCAAGAGTCAGTCTCACTCTCCCACACACGTCTTTACCCTCTGAGCCTTTTTACTTAATGTGCTTAATTATGTTCACGTTAATGCAGACTACCCTGTAAGTGTGACACGTCCCGGCTTGACCAGTTTTAATATGTTGCCATGTATATCACACTTGCATCATATAACAGTATAATCACAGTATGGTGTTTTTGTCGTGCGTTAGATATTGCTATTGGGTATGATTCCAGGACCATACTTAATTACTCTCAATCATATTCGTAAAAAAAAAAAAACTAGGTAGCGAATACACTTAATTTAAAGTGCATGAACACACGTGTTTGCTTTTAATGGCCTCTGTGTAAACCTGGGAAACACAACGAGCCGATGTGTTTCCCAGTGACATCCGTGATTGATTAATGCGAAGTAGGTTACTCAATTCGGTATGGACGAGTACCAAAAATCATGTACTCATTCTCATTCTGAAAAAAATAATAGGGATACATCGCTAATGTGCACGCCTGCTCTCCCAGCATGGATTGCTTCCTTAAGGGTTTTGCGTTTGTTAAATCCTCCTGGGAATTTGCATTCACGCAACGTTAACACTAAGAGAGAACACATGAGAAAGCCAATGAAAAGAGAAATCTCAATCTCTGTCTCTGTCTCTCTCTCTCTCTCTCTCTCTCTCTCTGCAGGTCACTTGGTCACCGTCACTCACATCTACCCAGCACAAGGTGAGGAACTTGTCACCGTAGCAACATTTCTATGGCAACCTGGCTCACATCCAAGCTCTGGCCATGGGGGAAGAGAGGATAATCTCTCTCTCTCTCTCTCTCTCTCTCTCTCTCTCTCTCTCTCTCTCTCTCTATCCCTCTCCCTCTCTCTCTCTGTGTGTGTGTGTGTGTGTGTGTGTGTCACTGAGTGTGAGAAATGCCTCTGTCCTTTAACACTGCCACAAAATGCTGCTATTGTTTGAGATCAGACTTCTTGACTCCATTGAATCCTACTGATGATGGTGTTTGTGTGTGTGTGCTCTGACTGCTAAAGCCTTTCCTACACACAGATCTATAAATGAGATTTTTGTTATACACTCTCTCTCTCTTTCTCTCTCTCTTTCTCACACACACACACACACACACACACACAAGGAAGCACAAGGAGAAGCTTGGCAGCTACCTATCGCCCCTGCTCCATCAAACATTATTGAATTAAATAACCTGAAATGATCTTTTAACCTCAGATGATCTCGCTTCCTGTTCCCAATTGTGAGAATTTGAAGAAACGTCTTAAACACCAGAACACACAGAAACCATTCTAACAAGACATGACTGTGTAGTGTTATATTCTGTAGACTGTGTGTACAGCCCCAAATGAACAGTGTGTGTAAGTTCTAACACTTGTGTGTGTGTGTGTGTGTGTGTGTGTGTGTGTGTGTGTGTGTGTGTGTGTGTGTGTGTGTTGTGCAGGCACGGTGGCTTTGCAGATCACGTGTTTCTCTGAAGCTGAACGCATCTATATGCTGGCCAAAGACACCAGCATCAGCGGCAAGCAGCTCACTTGTCTCGTCATACCTGAGATCATGGTATGCTTCCCTCTCTCTTTCTCTCTCTCTCACTCTCTCTCTCTCTCTTTCACTCTGTGTGTGTGTGTGTGTGTGTGTGTATATGAAATCACGTTCTCTCTTTTTTCACGTTAGTTACTCTGCCTCGTCTTAAAACTGTTTATAAGATTAAAGACACAGAGGCACATATTAGCTAAGCACTGAGTGAACTGTGCTATAAATGTGCTGTTTTCAGTGCATTATTTATCGAAATAGTCTATTTACACTGGGTTCGTGTTCACTGCACTATTTTGTGTTTACTATTAATACGTCCTGTGCAATTAATGCCACTCTCCTGCTGTCTGAGTGGTATGCATCAGCGACCTCTAGTGGACAACTGGGAGCGAGCATACACTGGGCTCTTGAACAAGAGAATATTTTTCTTACTATTATTTTTGCCTTTCTTGTGTGTGTGTTCCCACAGAAGAGCAAGCTAGCCAAAGGCTCATACCCTTTGCTGGTGTTTGTTAACCCTAAAAGTGGATGTCTGAAAGGCAGAGAGATCCTTTACGGCTTCCGGAAACTTCTCAACCCTCATCAGGTGTTCGAGCTGACCAGTGGAGGGCCGCTGCCTGGGTGAGAACATCTGTGTGAACTCCTAAAGGAGCAGTTTGTGATTTCTTAAAATTTAATTTGATTTATTTCTCGGTGGGAAATATGTAAGAAGGAAGAAACTTTTGAGGATTGCATGCAGCTCCAAAACTACTTCGACTTTAATCATTACCTTTCTTGGGTTTGGATTTATTTGAAGTTCCTCCCTCTGTGTTGGTAATTTCTTGCTTGTTTCCAATTGCTATTTGTGATCAGACTGCACACATTTCGCGATGTTCCCCACTTCCGCATGCTGGTGTGTGGAGGAGACGGGACAGTGGGATGGGTGCTGGGTGTGCTGGAGACCATCAGACACAAACTAGCCTGTCCTGAGCCTGCCATTAGCATCGTCCCTCTGGGAACAGGTACACACCGTCTACACACACATCATAGGCAAAAAAAATAACATTGTAATAAGCAAATGCTTCATAGAAGTCATCGTTTAGCCAGTTTTGTTACAATGTTCTTTAAAATTTCACTTCCATTTTAATTACTTAAAATATTATTGTTATTATTATTTACAGTCTGATACTATACATTTAAGTGTGAATTTATTGTGTTTGAATGCTTAAATAGGAAAATGCAGGTAGTTCTCGGACACCAAAATTCATTTTTACAGCCCAAACATAGAGTCTTTCCTCACACTCTGTGTATATGATGTTAAATATGTGTGTGCGGTTTTAGGTAATGACCTGGCGCGTGTCCTGCGATGGGGGGCGGGCTACAGCGGCGAGGACCCCTACAACATCCTGGTCTCAGTGGACGAGGCAGAAAAGGTGGAGATGGACCGCTGGACCATCCTGTTTGACGCTCAGGAAATGACGGAGGACGGAAAGCAGAACGGCTTCCTGGAGCCTCCGAAGGTGCCATATTACAGTTCAAACCCTGATGTTTAAACACACCTCATGGAAAAATATGCCTGCAAGCCCATTTGTCTGATGATGTGTGTGTGTGTGTGTGTGTGTTTGTGTGTGTTGTAGATAGTCCAGATGAATAATTACTTTGGTCTAGGGATCGATGCGGAACTCAGCTTGGACTTCCATCATGCTCGGGAAGAAGAGCCAGGAAAATTCAACAGCAGGTCATTACTCTGTTTTCACAGCAGAAGATGATGATGGTGCCCTCTGTTTATTTCCACTATGTCTGGGCTGCTGCTTAATATATAAATATCATGGTTTTAAATTAGCAACCACTTCTTTAATGTTGTTTTTATTTCTGTTGCTTTTTAACTGTAGTCCTTTACAAGGTGGGGTGGGGAGGCTGTTAAAAAAATTAATTGTATAATAGGTCAGAGAGATGTGGGTTTGTCACTTTATTATGCGTAATTAATTAGAATAAAAAATTTTAAACACATAAATAAATAAATTGCCAGTCATAGCTCTAAGTGCTGCACTTCTGTCGAAAATGAATGGAGGTGTATGGTTTTGTTGTTAGCTAGCATAAACGCGTGCTTCATGCTAGCTCCTCTGAACCACCCAGAGGGTCTTGTTTTGAAATGCTGTGATGATAAAAGTCCTTGTTTAAACAAAATACCTAGTTTCTTATCAGAGCTTACTGTAGTTATCTTTGTTTGTCATCCCAGCTTAGTATATTTACAACTTGCTGGGGTAAAAAAAAAAAAACTCACCCTTAGGGCAAATACATCAGGCAGGAGTGACAGCTGTCTGGCGTAAAACACGCTCTCCAAACAAAAAAAAAAAAAATGGAAAAAAAAAAAACACTTCAATAGGACTCCTGTAATAGAGACCCACCTCATACACACACACACACACATAAATGACTTTCTGTATCCAACTAATACTGTATAATACTATATTTGTAAAAAATACTGATCATCACCCCACGATAACATGTCATGTGTCATCACAATGCCAGATACTCAGCATTATGCTCTGTAAATAAATCCGCCGTACCTCCCACTATCACCGTATAACGCAGTGCTGATTATTATAAAGCACTTGTGTACTAGAGAGCCACTCAACACACCTAAGCCTGTTATTGCAACTTATTTATTACCCTCTCAGAACAAATGCTAGGTGTATAAAAGCCACTCAAGCAAAGGGTGCATATTAAAGCTTCTCAAAATAAGCACTTACAGCTTTCTAATGTAAAACAACCACTTAAATACAAAACTGCTTCCTATTCTCTCAGAAACACAGTACAGTTTAAGAGCATGAATGATAATTAAATGTTAATGTCATTTTAGCATGTTCAGGAAGTCAGTGATTAGCGCCCTCTAGTGCTTTACAATGCTTTGCTGTGTGTGTGTGCGCGTGTGTGTGTGTATATGTGT
>NC_069722.1:22807510-23030010 GCF_027358585.1 Pangasianodon hypophthalmus | reverse complement strand
TATTTAATTCCCACTGTAGTGCCTCATCTAAGTGCTTTTCGAAACTCTGCAGTATTGCTGTACTGTGTGTGTCCAGTTCTTTGACCTTTTTACACTGATGTTGGTATATTACCTAAGATTTTGAACATTTCTGATGTAAAAAAAAAAAATTAATGTATATCAAAGGTGGTGTGAAAATGTTTATGTGGATCAACGTTATAGCCATGAACTGTATGACCTTTTCAGAAATATGTATTGTCAGGTCTAAACAGCTTTGAAGCTAATATAAAATTAAAGCTATAAAGTTGGGCATTGCTGTGTTCCAAGCACTTACGTATTGCAGCTTTAAATTGCGCATTCTATCATTCTGTACAGCTATAAAAAATTTTAAAGGTCATATAAGTTGAAGCTATAAAGTCTGATACCAGAAATGCTCTGTATAAAAAATTTCCAAGGACTGTTAAATGTGGTTTATAATTTAAAAAAAAACAAAAAACAAACAGGTTTATATTTAATAAAAGATAGTATAGGTCTTACGCTGATGCGCTTAGAAATGCTCAAAATCCTATACAGTACATGTTAATCTTCATCATTTCAAAAGAAACTGTAAACCTGGTCTAAGATCAGTTTAAAAAGGCCAAATATTTTAAAAGAGTGGAAGAGCTGTGTTATTCTCTCTGTTCAAGCTGTTCTGCTGCCTCAGGATGTTGGATGTTGTTGAAGAATCGTGCCGTTTTAGATCGTTTTTAGAGCTTATGTGCCTCCACATGACTACACTCGTTCAGTTATGTACCTGCTCTCATAACATCTCATGTGATCAAACATTTTTTGTACTGATATAAAATCTAAGGTTAATGTTCTAAGATCTATAGTATACAGTAGATGTATATTTTTTTGAAGAGAAATGTTAATTTTAACTACCAGGAATATTGCACTGATCATATTGTTGTACAATATTCTGTGTCAAATGAATGTTAAATAATTCTAAATGTATAGATAGATACATCAGATGTGTAACACAAGAATACAGAAAGAAAATATAAATTTGGACTTTTTTGGTACAACGCTGGCTGAGATTGTCTTATTTTTTGTACCTTTTTGTGAAATGCTTTAAATTTGATCTCAATGTTTAAATTCATGTTTATTTTCCTATTGCCTAACAGTATAACCCTTTTCCTAATTGGCTCTGGATATTGACCCGTTCCCCCTCATTATCTGCTGGTATTTATACATTTCTCTGAGTGGATACAGGTACTGCCCAATTTCCCTGATTGGCTGTCAGTATCTGCCAGTCTTCTGTTTGGAAAATCCCCTTCTCAGCTGCTGGTTTTGATATCCTGATTACCTGACTGGCTGAGAACCTGACTGGCTAATTGTTTTGGCCAAATCCTCCTCATTGGCTGATGGTTTTGACTGATCCTCCTCATTGGCTGACGGAAATGACTGATCCCCCCCCTCTTTGGCTGCGGGTATCAACCAGTTCCCCCAATTGGCTACTGATATTGACTGATTCCCCTCATTCACTGCTTGTATTTACTGACCCCCCCACACCCTTCCATTTGGCTTCTGGTATTGACTAATCCCCCTAAACGGATGTTGGTATTGGCTAATCCCCCTCATTGGCCTGTGGTATTTACTGATCCCCCCCTAACTGGTTGTTGGTATTGACTGGTCCAACTCATTGGCTGCTGATCCCCTGGAATGGTTGCCAGCATGGACTGATCCCCATCACTGGCTGCAATTGCTGGTATTGACCAATTCCTCTGATTTTCTGCTAGTATCTACTGATCCCCCTCATTGGTTGCTGATGTTGACTGATCCGCCCTGATTGGCTGCTGATACTTACTGACATTTTTCCCAGTTTACTGCACACTGTTTTTAAATAGTGCTTTATTTTCTTAATAAATTAATTAAGTATAAAATAAGGATGTGGTAGAATCTATAGACCTGTATTATAAGGATCCAATCCTTTATGGAATAGTCAGTTTACTGATACTATGCCCAGCTTATGAAGTACAGATGTGTAAACCTTCTACGACCACATTTATTCTGTGTGGCCTTCATAAGTACTACCAAAATAATTAGGATTATGTTATTAATTGACAACTGTTACTTAATTCTTTGTAAGAAAATACACAGGCATTGTTTCAGATGTGAAATAGTTAAAATAAGAAAGAGTTGTATATAAAAAAAATTGATTAGACAACACATTTTACTATTGATTAAAACAATATACAAAAAAAAAGAATAATCTTTAGACTTCGCATTTTGGTCATTAAAAATATGCTCATGCTGAGGAATCTATTTGCTGTACAAGAGTGTTAGTTCATGATCAGTTCTAGTGTATTGTTACAATCAGTATTGCTTTTGTGTTCTTTTTGTTAAGGACTAAGGCACACAGTGTTGTGGAGTTGAAGGCTCAGCCCAGATTAATATCTCCAGCGAACATGGTGATGAGGAGGATGACGGAGAACCCGGTGAGGAGCCCAGCGTTCTGGATGAGGAAGAACACCGCGTCTGTCTTGATGCTCCGCTGCTGCTCCTTAGCGATGGCATTCATCTCAGGGAACTGAGAGAGAAAGTGAGGCAGAAATATTAAACATCTGAGTGCTGGTTTGAGTTTTGTATGTACAAGGTTATGGACAAAGAGCAAAGCTAATTATGCTGAGTCCAGTATTTTATATCAGAGATAAACGGCAGGGATGTACCAAATGTCTCCGTGCTGATCTGAGAACAGTTTGTGTCTTTTACATCACAAGGAAGATGACAATACAGACAAAAATGGATGATGATTCAGGAACAGCACACTTAGAAATTTTTATTTAGGCACTTGGTGTACAGAGCTGTAAGAATCCGAAGATCCGGTGAGAACAATAAACACTTCAGATAAGAATGAAGTATACGTGCAATTGTTTTATTTGGAGCATGAACCAGCTGACTGTCACTGTTCCCCTGAGCATGGAAATGAGTCTGATTGTAATATCTTATCTCTGGAGTATTACTGCATCCTGTTTGGATGGAAATGGAGGAAATAATAAGGAGAAGGAGATCATAAACTGTTGTGGATGTGTGAAGTATCAGATACACCCAATGCTCTACATGCCATGCTACATAATACACTTATAAACATTCAGTGACTGGAATCGGTGCACATACACAAACCAGAAAAATGTTTGTGCAATTTCTCAGTGTCATCACAAGGATCTTTGAGCGTGGCAAACCCTTTTTAGGGGCTCATAATTATAAACATGTCTCACCATATCGGCGAGGGCGATGTAGAGAAACATCCCTCCAGCAAGGGCAAATATGACATTGGGTGCGAATGTGCTGCCCAGCAGGACTCCCAACACCAATCCCAAGTAACACGACATGGCTGAGAGCAGGTTAAACAGCACAGCCTGGCCGATGCTCATCCCCGAGTTCAGCAGGATCACAAAGTCACCTGCAGGAGGAGACAGAGAGAAGGACACAAACACGCGTCAGAAATAAAAGGCTGTTCACAAGAATCATACTCTTCCCTATTTAATCACTATTCAGTGTACTTTAAAATTATTAAATCCATCTGTTTGTATATAAACTTTGAATGCATGTGGATAAATGGTGGATACCAGGTGTGTTTCATAGCATGGTTAAATTATATAATTAAAAAAATACAATAAAGGTACTTGGTTGCAAATATGGCAGATAAAAAGCAATAATAACAGTAATGAAATCAAAACAAAAATAAATAGTAGAAATAACAGGAATAGTCATCAAAATTAATCGTAAAAAATATATTCATTCAATCAGCTTCAGTATCCGCTTAATCCTGGTCAGGGTTGTGGTGATCTTAAAATATATATATATTAAACATAAAAATGTAAAAGGTATGGAGAAAGTTAATAATTTGGTGGAAAAGCAAGCTTTAAAATATTTTAAGTTGTGCCTTTCAATGAAAAAGGCAAGGAGAGAAGGAAATATATTTTTTTGCTCTATCTTTCTTCCAATGGAGTTCCTGTTTTTTCATTCAGTACAACTAAAATGCCACGTTTCTACTTAACACAGCGAAGCACAGAACAGAAAATTAAACACAGGCCTGGGGGAGGTGTGACCTCTGACCCTGCAGCAGGTCATTGAGTGAACAGCTGTTTGTTTTAAATGCACACTTTGGCACGGGCTGAATCGCTGCAGAGGAAAATGCACGTGAAACTTTTGCACTGGTTAAACTCACATCTGAGCCTGTGCCTTGGGTTAAACCTTAACTAACCAACACTAAACATTATTTTTTCTAACGTGAGACTCGATGTGGCTTGGCTCCATTTCTGTAATGAACACTGAAAGACATTTGTAAAACGTGTGTTGCAGGGGTCACATTCAGGTCATTTTGACCTTTAAGAGACACACCGTGAATCAACTTAATTATCTACTTAACCCTAAAAGGACCTTTAAAGAACGCTTTTTATTAAGAGTGTAGCATTATAATCACAAAAGATTTTTGCCCATATTTTAAGCCTATTAGATAACAAACAATACAAAGTTTAGTGACTTCGTTATCGAGTTACTCGTTGTTGTGTCTCACTCTGTGTGTGTTTTTCTCACCGAGCTCATGAGGGAACTCCTCACACACAATGGCGATGGAGGTGCTGAAGCCGGTGAGGACGGAGACGGTGAAGGAGGCTCCGATGGCCAGGCCGTCGATGAAGTTGTGAAGGGCGTCACTGAGTGTGATCATCCACGCCAGCGTCTTCACCCTCGCCAGCCTCACACAGCAACCCTGAGACGGCAGCGTCTTTACAGACAGGGAAAGACAGGGAGAGATTAATACAGACTTATTATTTTATCTAAAACAGTGTTACTCAACCAAACACTGTGTTGTGGTGAGTGTGTTTTGATGCAGACATGCAGTTTGTACAATTAGAAACTGGTAGCTACGAATAGACGTCCATTTTATTTGAGATAAATTTGGCTTTTTATCTCTAGTGGAAAGAGAAAGGAAGCAAACTTCATACATCGTACACAGGGGAAAAATCCTTACATCTATGTTCTAACACTCAAGTCTAGGACAAGCAAGCATGACGCAGTTTCTCACTTTTTTTCCATTTAAGGCTGAAAGATCCAAACTTAAATAGACACACACCTTTATGTTTTAGTTTCTTTACAATGTTAATATACAACTTGGGTATAATCACATATTTAATATGCAGAATCGACGGTTTAGATTTCAGTACATTGTAATATGACGTTACAATCATATGCTTCTAAGTTTTATTATAAGGTTTTAACTGACTTTATGGCAAACCCGAATTAATGTTATAAACAAAACAGATATGTGCGAAATGTTTTACACTAAAGTGTTAATTAAAAGTATAAATATTCTACATAACCTGAAAACCTGCTTTGACCTTATTGAGATTTCATCATACAATCACAGGTTTGTCAGGTAGTACCTTATAATTCCAAGGTCTCGCTATCTTCTATCTACACACGCTTATCTAAATTTTTATATGGTTATAATGCTATAGTGAAGTATTGTTAGTGTGTTCTGTGCTCCAGGGTGTACAGTTAGAAGACCTGCATGGTAGACGATGCTGTCCGGTCTACGAACAGCTGTAACAATCTAAGCCAAAAAAACAGCTGAGTGTCTCGCTGAGACTGCACAAGAGAACACACTGTCCCTGACATACACACACACACAAACACACACACACACGCACACACACACACACACACACAGAGCCTGCATTTCCCTTAGTCTTTCTCACATCAATAAACTATAATGCTGAGGCAGAATCCTTCATTTATCAGCAATATTTCTACTCATCAGAGATAAGAAAGGAATAAAACACTCAGTGTCATGCTGTTATAGGAAAATAATCAGTGACAGGGTGATGTGATGTGTCTCGAGACAAAGTGGAGTTACTGTTACCGCAGCAAAATATTGATTACTGTCCCATAACAACACATCCTGAGGTATTTTATTCCTCTTATACCACAGGAATTTGCCAACAATTACAATTCATCGTTTATTGATCAACGACACTTTTTATCCGTTTACAGTTATGCTGCTCTCGTCCTCCTGTCCAAGCCTCCAAGCCCCATCCTGAAAATTTGTTTTTCTTCCATATTCTTTATTTGAGAAATGCTAAATAAATGGTAAAGGCCATTGTTTATATTTGATATTTGAAGATATTTGAAGTTATGAGTAACTAGAGCACGACAGATTTGTGTTTGTTGAGTAATTTCTCAAATAAACATTTATTGAGTGTGGCTACTGATTAGCCACTGGATTGAGAAAGGATAACATGCAAAAAAAAAAAGCAGAGAGCATGGCCACAGATAAAGTTAATGATCATCCATGAGTGTAGTATCTACTCAAACCTGCAGCTCAGTTCATGCTCCAGAGTTTCAATTAAACACACACACACACACACACAGAGATAAGGTTGGCTCTCATCTCAGGACACTGGATGTGCCATGACATGTCATTCAAACAGTAAACCGTTACTTAATTTTACAGATAATTTAGCACCTGTATTATGTCATTTTAATCCAAATCTAGAAATTGAGACTTTCTTAAGAGAAACATAATTAAGTATTTTTTTTAAGAAATCATAAATTAGTGAGGACTAGAATTAGTAACCGTCCTACTAGTTTTTAGAACAGATGTGAAATGTAGCACCTGCTCCACTGTAACTTCTGAAGTTATGCTGCTCTTGTCGCTGCTTGAGATGCTGAAGCTGGTGACGGCTATGACGGTTCCTCCGTTTTGCTGAGGAACCTCGGGAGGACTGAAGTGACTGTGTCCATGCTGGAGCACAAAAATGAAATTAAAAATTAAAAATTTTTAATTTCTTGTCTCATTAAATTAGGATTGTTCTTGCCTCTGCCAACATGGTTTTAAAAAAATACATGAGCTGTTACAGTATTATAAAAACGATAACTTATTAGACTGAGCGCATTTGATTTGAATTACAGCAGCGCTACTGTCAGGGTTGCTGTTAAGGAAAATTAATTGACACCTTCTGACCAATCAGATTAAAGAATTCAACAGCACTATGGTATATATATGTATATACATGGCTTAAATGTATATCATTGACTACGATTTTAACATAATTAAACACCACAAAGGCCCTAATTTCTAATACAGTAGTAATAACATGAGCTTTAACTTATCAGGAGCTTTAAATCACAGAGTCGTACCTCGTGGTCGGTCTTTAGGAACATCTTCAGGATCTTCTCAGTGAAGAAGAGCAGATAAAATCCACCGAAGATCCCAACAGCTTTCAGGATATAGTTATCTGATTTCGGGTCAAACCCCAGAGCCTGCAACGTATACAGTTTTATTATTCACTTAGCTCAGAATATTGACAGAATAATTCCCTATTATTAGTGTGGTGTATATCTTATGCAGCTTGATTATTTTCCTACAAAAGCTTTCAAATAGATTTTATACATTTTACACACATATGCAAAAAAAAGCCACTTGATATTTATTAATGATGAATTACATTAAATATGCATTTCAAAGTTTTTTTTTTTTGTAAATTATTCAGTGTGTACAATATGTGTGTAACCTCAGGTATGAGCTGCAGCACAGCGTTGGAGAACAGCGTCCCGATGGCCAGCCCGATGAAGTATGTGAGCACTTTAGGGAAGTAGGGTTTCTTGGTGAAGGGGATGAGAATGAGACCCAGGAGGGAGGCCAGGTTGATGACGGTAACGGCCAGGAAACCATAACCCCACACTGTGGACATATAGGGGGATAAAACTTAAATACTGTGCATGCATGGAGTGGAAAAACTGTGTAGCTGGTTACTGAGGGGTGTTTGTTCATATCCCAAATAGCAAACAAATATAGTGCCAAATTGGAAAATTGGAGTTGTAGGTTATACATAAGCTTGTTTCCTTTATTTACGCACACACACACACATACATATATATATGTGTGTGTGTGTGTGTGTGTGTATATATGTATATATATATAAATATTCATTGATGCTCCAGAAGGCAACATGATACATTTAGAGCCAGGGGGATGTAAACATTTGAACAGGATGATCAGTGTAAATTGATATTATTTTGTCTGCTGGGAAACATGTAAATATCTTCTGAAAGGGCAGTTGTTAATGAAAAAAAGATCTTTAAACAAAATAATAACAATTAACACCGATCATCCTGTTCAAAAGTTTACATCCCCCTGGCTCTTAATGTAGTGTGTTGCCTTCTTGAGCATCAGTGAATGTTTGCGCCTTTTATAATAGTTGTGTACGAGTCCCTCAGTCGTCCTCAGTGTGAAAAGATGGATCTCAACATCATATAGCTGCTGCTGGAAAGGGGTCAAATATGCAGAAAATGCTGGAAAAGCAAATAATGTGCAGGACCTGAAGGATTTTTCTGAAGAACAGTGGGCAGTTTAACTGCTCAGGACAAACAAGGGACTCGTGAAAAACTATCACAAAACATACAAACAGTCGTCGATCATCCAGGTAACACACACAGTGTTAAGAATCAAGCGTGTGTAAACTTTTGAACTGGTTCATTTGTGTAAATTCAGTTATTATTGTGTCTTGTGGACTTTATATAAAAGTGTGCTATGTGAAATAGCTTATTCAGGGCAGTACTAAATAAAAAACAAAATGCAATTTTTATGATCCCTCTTATTTTTTTAAATATTAACATTTTGCAGATTCTGCAAGGCGTATTTAAACTTACGACCCAACTGTACATATATTATTGCTCGAGTTTACTGCTCTGGATTTTTTCAGCTGTCTTGTGCCACTATACAGTGGTACTTCATATAAAATCATATCAGCTCATGATCATATCAGCCCATAACATCTAACGAGAGGAAGCTATAAACAGTCATATCAATCTGTGGCTTATTAAATGTTTGAGTACAGTGCAGGAAATTGTGAGATTGTTTCCACATCATAAAAATCAGTTATCTTGCCAGAAAGAAGGACACATGATCCTGTGCATGACCTAAAACATCATACTAATAGATCTGAATATATTGGACCAAAACCTATAAAGATATGAAGTATTATTTTGGAAAGAATCAAACCAGATATATTAAATTCACCAGCTGAATCCAGGGTGTGATAGTTTCCGATTAGCTGAGAATACTCAGTATAGTTTATTAAGCTCTTGTTTAAAATAAGGCATGGCTAATACAAGGATTGTTCATTAATCAGATTTAAAATTGCTTTAAGTTGTTCTTTGAATGAGTAAATAGAACAGAAAATATAGCTGCAGTGAAGTATTGGGGTCCAAGCATTTTCTGTATAATGTACCTATTTCAGATAAGCAACGGAATAATGACAAATTTGGAAATAAATGAAGTTCAAATTAGGGCATTATTATGTTTTGTGTCCTTCAGTCCAGTAAACTTGTGTAAAAACTGAATGATGAATTGCAAATAGTAGCCATTTTCTGATACAAATGCATTCTTGTGTACTCTTGTTCAGACTTCACATCTTGATATCAAATAAAATTGTGTTTTATCTGAGCAGTATTATGGCGGTCACTTTTTATTTCGCTGGCTGTGTTAGAGCACTTCTAGCTTCTTGGTTTAGTTACACTTTGCTCAGTTGTCTGAAGTTGGATAAGGTTACGCGGAACCTCTCCACAGTAATAACAGCTCACGAACCCATTACCCTCAGCATTTATTGTGGATACAGATATCTACCTCAATAAACTAATCAGTGACAGTATGAAACTACTGGTGATTGCATATCAGCCTGCGGAGAGTGTGGTGGCGAGAGCAAGGTTCACTGATTAAGGCAAAATCGTGAGCTTTGCACACTGCAGTGGGGGGAGACGTGACCGTTAGATGCCAGTGTACACAGTGAACAGTATGAGGAGAAATTATTGTGTGCTAGTGCTAGTTTTTTTTTTTTTTTTTAACAGGATTATTATAGAATCCTTTCAAAATCTAAATATGTGAATGCAATCTTTAAGTGGTATTAAATAAGGCTAAGGCATTCACTCATTCATTTGTTCCCTCTATCACTCACTCTCACTCGCTCACTCTTCCACTAACTCGCTCACTCAAAAAATCAGACCCACACTCACCCACTGCCTGAATCTCTCACTGCCTCACTTATTCACTACCTCACTCATTCATTCCCTCACTCATTCACTCTCTCACTCATTCACTACCTCACTCATTCACTCCCCTGATCTCTCACTACCTCACTCATTCATTCCCTCACTCATTCACTCTCTCACTCATTCACTACCTCACTCATTCACTCCCCTGATCTCTCACTTCCTCACTCATTCATTACCTCACTCATTCACTCTCTTATGTATTCACTATGTCACTCATTCATTCCCTCACTCATTCAGTCTCTCACTCATTCACTACCTCACTCATTCACTCCCCTGATCTCTCACTACCTCACTCATTCATTCCCTCACTCATTCACTCTCTCACTCATTCACTCCCCTGATCTCTCACTACCTCAGTCATTCACTACCTCACTCATTCACTCCCCTGATCTCTCACTTCCTCACTCATTCATTCCCTCACTCATTCAGTCTCTCACTCATTCACTACCTCTCTCATTCACTCCCCTGATCTCTCACTTCCTCACTCATTCATTACCTCACTCATTCACTCTCTTATGTATTCACTATGTCACTCATTCATTCCCTCACTCATTCAGTCTCTCACTCATTCACTACCTCACTCATTCACTCCCCTGATCTCTCACTTCCTCACTCATTCATTCCCTCACTCATTCACTCTCTCACTCATTCACTACCTCACTCATTCACTCCCCTGATCTCTCACTTCCTCACTCATTCATTACCTCACTCATTCACTCTCTTATGTATTCACTATGTCACTCATTCATTCCCTCACTCATTCAGTCTCTCACTCATTCAGTACCTCACTCATTCACTCCCCTGATCTCTCACTACCTCACTCATTCATTCTCTCACTCATTCACTCTCTTATGTATTCACTCTGTCACTCATTCATTCCCTCAATCTCTCGCTACATCACTCATTCACTACCTCACTCATTCACTCCCCTGATCTCTCACTCATTCATTCTCTCACTCATTCACTCTCTTATGTATTCACTATGTCACTCATTCATTCCCTCACTCATTCACTCTCTCACTCATTCACTACCTCACTCATTCACTCCCCTGATCTCTCACTACCTCACTCATTCATTCTCTCGCTCATTCACTCTCTTATGTATTCACTCTGTCACTCATTCATTCCCTCAATCTCTCGCTATGTCACTCATTCACTACCTCACTCATTCACTCCCCTGATCTCTCACTACCTCACTTATTCATTCTCTCACTCATTCACTCTCTTATGTATTCACTATGTCACTCATTAATTCCCTCAATCTCTCGCTACGTCACTCATTCACTACCTCACTCATTCACTCCCCTGATCTCTCACTTCCTCACTCATTCATTTCTCTAATCTCTCAAGGCCTCACTCATTCACTCCATGTTACATTTGGTTATTCAGTAACTTATGTGTTCAGTCACTTCATTGTTCTCCTGTTAATTCAGTCACTTGTTCACTTCCATCCTCACTCATTCCCTTCATTCTCTCACCATGGTCCTCTATGTGTATTTTAGGCTCAGCTGCTCGTAGAGGACAGGGGGGCAGCAGTGCTCTGTTTAGGAGGGCGGGGCAGATGGTCCTCAGGTGCGTCTCGTCCAGGTGAGTCAGGTTGCCGAGACCGTAGACAGCAAGAATCTCCTCCGCAGATCCACACTAAGAGATCAGGTGAGAAATCGGCAGCAGGTCAAAACAAGAGACATTATCCTTAAATGTCACACCCTGTGTGCCTTCACACACTGAAGTAACACTCTCTGTACACAAGCCTCTCTTACTGGTTAGCTATACTAGCACTGTAGCTTTATCATGAAACTATACACTGGTTCATCAAGTGCATTTGAGGGAAATGGGTCATTAGTTCATCAAGTACAAACAGGGTAAACTACTCATTTAAAAAAAAACTGAGCCGCAACTGTATGTGCATAGTATACTGATAGGATTTTTACAATTCAGGAACTTAGTATTATAAGGTTCTATCAGCCATTCAAGTAGAACCTTATAATACTATCATGATGACTAGCTGGATTGAAATCTGATTGCTGTATCATGTATAATAGACAAATCAGTATTTTACAAATATAATCTCTGATGTGTTTTTTTTTTTTTTTTTTGCACCACAGATGGCTGCCTGGGTTGTCAAATATGAACAGACTAAAATGCATCCCAGATTCTATTTAGCTCCTTTTTGCAGTGGTTATGCAGTTAAAAATGCAGGTGTAAATCCACCTGAGATTCACTTCTCACTATCTCGCAAACCTGAGACCCATTCACATCAGAGACATCCATCTCATGAAGCTGTGAAAACAAAACCCCGTCCTAACCTGGTGTCTTACGGAGATTAAAAACGCCATGCAATATCTCGATTTATGATGCCGCAACCATCATAAGGAGTGGTGCAGGAGTTAGTGTTGCAATCTCCAGAGTCCCCAGTTCAATCCTGTTCTTGGGATTTTCACAAGTTCTCCCTACTGTGTGGGTTTCCTCAGAGTTCTCTGGTTTCCTCCTACCTCTCAAAAACATGACGGTAGGTGGACTGGCTTCACTATATTGCCCCTAGGTGTGAAGGAGTGTGTGAATATTGCTCTGTGATGGACTGATGTGACATCCAGGGTGTATTCCTGCCTCAAGCCAAGTGTGCCTATCTCCAGATTCACCGCAAAACTGACCAATATAAAACTCTTACTGAAGATGAATGAATTACTTGCCTATTATTATCCATAATACAGCAACCGCAGACACATTTGACTACAAGCGTAAATGCATAAAATTTACATTTAATCAGGATTTAATTCAGATACATAACATGAGCATTTAAATAACACATTTAAGGACTGAACAGAGCATACACTCTCTGAACAAAATGATACTCAGTGTTCTTCTATTCATCTGGAAGCGTATTAGCTTTAAAAATGATTTAATGTACATCATAAAAGGAGTGCGATTAACTTTGAGGGTAAATCTTAAGGGTACACTGAGTACCTTTCTAGGGTACTAAAGGTACCAAAGTGACAAGGAAAGGTACCTTTTTTTTTTTTTTTTAAATGAGAGTGTACATTGATTTTCATCTGTATCTATATTATATATGGTGTATAATATATATGTATTGTATAATCCAGGATTGTGATAATGATTCCTAAATAATACATTGCTACAGCCATACAATCCTCTAATCTTTTTCCACAGATAACAATCACTAATCTAATCTGATCTAATCTAATTAACGATAATGCTTTAATTAAGTTATTACAACAGATTATAACTAGAGAGAGAGAGAGAGAGGGAGAGAGAGAGAGATTGGCTGAGGTTTACCTGCGCATGCGCAGTGAGTGTGTCCAGAGCCGCCGGTTTTGCCTGAGAGACCGTTTCCAGTAAAGTGTTAATCCCGTTAATATCTAATAACCGGTTCTGGCCGTAAACTGCTAAAATATCCTGGAGGAAATCATTGTGCAGAGGTTCAGCTCTAAACCCAGGGGCTTTACTCAGTAAAAAAGCCAAACACACGGCCGTAAAGAGGATGGACATGTCGTGCATGGTTCTCTGTCTCTTCTGTCGCAAAATGATCCGCAAAAAAAAAGCCGCAACAACAACAAAAAAATCCTGTGCTCGTCTCTTACACTTTTACACACTCACACACACTCACACACACTCTGTGACACGCTAAAACACTCACGACTCAACTTATATACCGCGTGCTAACCTCATTTTGGACAATATCATAAAAATGGTGTCGTAAAATTGAATAAAAAAACCACAAGAAAACAGCCGGAAGGTATGATGACCTGCACGTGGAGCTCACTATCAGTCTCCTATAGGTCATGCCATGATAAGCTAATCATCTTTACAAGCCTCATTAATACACAAACACTCACACCATCATGCAGTATATCCCAAATATTAATAACCAGTATAACAACAACAGAGCAGCATTTCATTAATCACATTAGATTGAACACTTTTATGATTTTCCATTCAAATCTGAGCAGCACCCAGAAGAGTTTAACTTTTAATTTTTAAGTAAAGATAACGCAATTATATGTTAATATATTAATATGTAATAGTGCTGCTATTACATTGGAGCTGATAAAAATTGAACTGATGTGCTGCCCTCTAGTGGTGATAAGAGGCACTGCTCACTATGTCAAGTCAAATTCAAATTTAATTTGTCACATGCATAACCATACACAGTAGGACTTGCAGTGAAATGGTTTTTCCAACATAGAATAATATTATATGTGTGTGTGTGTGTGTGTGTGTGTATATACAGTCCAACAGTACCGATATAAAGTGCAGATATGTGCAGTTTTGTGCAATGTAATGTGCAATAATGTCAAGTCAAGAGAGTCTTTTACAGGTCATTTCTACAGTTACACTTGGTACACTGAGTACACTGGGCATTGAAATGCCTGTGACAAGGCTCAGATTTAGACATTGACAGTACAAACACTTATAAGACCTCAACAAACACATATTTGCTCCCTAACCAAGAAAGCCCAGCAGCGTCCCTTTTTTCTGCTGTCTGTTTACATTCACAGCAATTTATCAGCCTATATTGTTATTCTTATTCATTTGCACTAGCTGTTATATCTGACATTTTCATACTAGAACTGTGTACTGGTCGGTGCTGCATTGTCTCTTACTGTACCTATTGTCCTGTTTTTAGTAGTTATTGTACTGTCTTGTGCTGTTTGCACATGTGCACTCTATATAGTAATCTGTAGTCTCATGTATAGTACTGTGCAAAAGTCTTAGGCACATGCAAAGAAATGCTGTAAGCAAAGATGCCTTCAAAATAATGAAATTAAATGTTTCTACATTAAAAAAAACTACAAAGAGCAGTAAACAGTAATAAATGAAACAAAGTCAATATCTGGTGTGACGGTCCTTCACTTTAAAAAAAAATAAAAATAGTAGTCTCAGGTGCAGTGTGTGCAGTTTTATAAGGAAATGAGCTGTAAGTGTTACTGAGTGTCTTGCAGAAGCAGCCACAGTTCTTCTGGAGACTTTGACTGTTGCACTTGCTTCTTATTTCTGCAGCGAAACCCAGCAGCCTTCATTATGTTTTTTATCTGAAAAGTGTCTCTTATGGAATCTGCTGCTTTCTTTACTGACATACAAACATTTTTCTGTAACATTTAATTTTGTGCTGGAAAACTAATGTTTGGAATTCTAAAAAGTTTATCAATAATGTAGAAATCATAAAATAACAATCTATAATAAAGATTGTACTAAAAAAAAATAGACTTTTGCACAGTCCTGTAGTTCTGTGTTGTTTTATGTAGCACCATGGTTCTGGAGGAATGTTGTTTCGTATCACTGTGTACTGTACTAGCTGTATATGGTTGAAATGACAATAAAGCCACTTGACTTGACTTGACGTGAGTGGTTGAGATGATGCAGTAATGTAATAAGGTAAATGAGGTAAATGAAACAGTGGTGTAACAATGGCAGAGTAAAAGTGACACGTGCTATTAAATAACACAGAACAGTAAAAATGAGTACAATAAATAGTACATAATAAATAAATCTGAATAGTAAATACCCAAATGTCCAGAAGTGGCAGTAATAAAGTATCACAGTGCTAGATGAAGATGAAGGATTGGTTGTCTTTGATTGGATGCAACGGAAGCGTCTACCAGACAGCAGTGTCTCAAACAGGTAACGAGCAGGGCCTTCCTCAAACAGTGAGTTTGGTAGATGTCCTGTATGGCCGGGAGTTAATTTCCAGTGATGACCTCTGATGTTCTCACCACTCTCTGAAGAGCTTTGCGGTCGGAGGAAGAGCAGCTGCCGTACCACACAGTGATGCAGCAGGTCAGAATGCTCTCTGTGGTGCAGCAGTGAAACTTTCAGATGATGTCAGAGGAAATGCCAAACCTCTTAAGCCTCCACTGAAAGTAGAGACGCTGACGGGTAATGCTCTCACTACTGTGTCTGTATGGAGGCTCCAGGAGAGATCCTCGGAGATGTGGACACCAAGGAACTTGTAGCTCTTAACTCTCTCCACCTCTATCCAACGATGTAGATAGGAGCATCACCCCCCTCTCTGTGACTTCCTGTAATTCACAATCATCTCTTAGGTCTTACTGACATTCAGAGATCATTGTCATCACCCCATGTTGAAAGTGCTCTGACTTCCTGTCTGTAGAACGTTGGTGATGACTCCCAGGATGGTTGTATCGTCAGCAAATTTGAAGATGATGTTGGAGCTGTGCTTAGCAGAGCAGTGAGAGGTGAACAGGGAGCACATGTGGGTTTTATTGAAGAAGTTGAAGTAACTCTGAAACACTTTAAACATGTTTATACTGAAATATTTAGGGATTCTGGTGCGAACTTAATTAGTCGGTGCTGCATTTCTTGTTTGTTATTCCTGTGTAGAAAGTTAGCAGTTGTGTGCCGTGCTAACATCACAAGGTGACGTTCTTGCTCGTGAAGTTCCAGTGCTGTTCAGCAATCACAAACCTAACGGATAAACATCTGGCTAGTTTTTGGGAGGTAGGAGGAAACCGGAGAACCCGGATGAAACCCAGTTGACACAGACAGAACATGTGCAACTCCAAACAGAGGGTAACCCAAGCTCAGGATCGAACCTTTAAACGATTATACTGTTCATTCTTACAGAATATTCATTCATTTATACATCTTTAGTAAGCGCTTTGTCTTGGACAGCGTTATGATTCTCAGTTCAGCGTGTTTTAATTTAACAAAGTGAATACATTTTGAAATCTCTATCTTGAGTTGTGTCCCTAAACTACCTGCCTAAACACTTACATTATTATACTAAATGTACCATATGTAATGTACACTATATGGCCAAATGTTTGTGGACTCCTGACCATCACACCCATATGTGCTTGTTGAATGTCTCATTCCAGATTTATTCCCACTTTGCTGTTATAATAAGCTCCACTCTTCTGGGAAGCTTTCCACTAGATGTTGGAGCGTGGCTGTGGGAATTTGTGATCATTCAGCTATAAGAGCATTAGTGAGGAAGGCGCTGATGTTGGTGAGGAGGTCTGGGGTGCAGTCGGAGTTCCAGTTCATCCCAAAGGTGTTCAGTGGGGTTGAGGTCAGGGCTCTGTGCAGGACACTCGAGTTCTTCCACTCCAACCTTCACACACCATGTCTTCATGGAGCTCGCTTTGTGCACAGGCACATTGTCATGCTGGAACAGGTTTGGGCCTCATAGTTCCAGTGAAGGGAAATTATTATAATGCTACAGAATTCAAAGACGCTCTACACAGTTGTGTGCTTCCAACTTTGTGGCAACAGTTTGTGGAAGAAGCACATATGGCTGTGATTAGATAAGTAAATTAGAAGCAGTATGTACTGTTAGCTTTTACTGTGTACTTTAACAACACCCATAATGTTATTTAAGTACACAAAGAGCACGAATAGTAACCTCTAATCATAAACTTTACATATATATTGTTACTAATCTACCTATTTGATTCAGCAGCTTATGAAGAAAACAGCAATATTTATAATAAGATTGATTGGGTGGTTTTACTCATTAAAATCATTCATATCATTATGATTATATCATATCATTACTGTGACTGTTTCAGTGTTAATTATTAAATGATTAAGATGATGAAGATCCTTTGACAAAGTTGATCTTATTGAAATCAATTTGATCGTATAGTTTCTTTATAGTTTTGAGATGAGAAATGTCTTTCCACTCCTATATATATATATATATATATATATATATATATATATATAGATGTGTGTGTGTGTGTGTGTGTGTGTGTGTATTTTTATGTAATAAATATGAATAAACCATAGACAAATGATAAATACTGTAAATTAAATAAGATTTTTTTAAAGGGGGATAAAATCATCCACAATCCAAGCACACTGGACAAAAATAAACACTTTTGACACTGATGTGCACAGTTTTCAGTCTTTCTATCCATCTTCATTAACTTTAAACTCTGTAAGCATTTTTTAAAATCCCAAATAAAAAATGAGAAACTTTTAAAGCATTCAGGGTTTGGGACTGAAACAAACAAAGCCTCTATCGCCCCCTGCTGGTGGAAGCAAAAAGCAACACCAACGGAGTTAACGGAAGTTTTTAACGTAACTTCCGGTGTAGTGCCATTTTCTACCTCTCTAACACATTTCGCATCCGTATAATTTCCTGTTGTAATCTGATTGAATGAATGGGTTTCCGACGTAAGTATTAGGGCAGATAGTTTAGGTGCCTGACTCAAATTTTATTATTATTTTTTTAATGTAGTTGTAATGACATTAATTAAAACACGTCCAATTAAGAAATGACTACATAAAATAGCACGTTTAAGAAATTCGCGAAATTGTTAGCTAACAGAGCTATAACTAAAATATAAAATTAAAACTTCGTATTTAGCTTAGCCGTGCAACAAGTTATAGCTTCGCTCAGTTCAAGCCAACTAAAAAGTATTAGAAATATTGTTAAGTATTATTTAGAAACATATTTCTTAATAATGTTCAGACGCTGACTAGCGTTAGAGTGATTTACGTTTCAAATTTCAAGCAGGCATAGTTTATAGCTACCCAAAGGGGTCTTTCGGTTGCAGGATGTGGACGTGGAGCGCATTATGACGCAACACCGGTGCACAGTTCCAATGAACACAGTCATGGCAGCGCACTTTTGCCTGGAATTCGCCCTTTGCGATGAGAAGTAGACATTATTCCTAAACTCTCCGTTTAGTTAGAGGTATCTGCTAATATTAATCTGTTTTTTTTTCATGTAGGTTATTATGTTTATGTATTTATTTATTTATTTCGTAGCATTGATGTGTCAAGTTCACGGAAATTAAAGTGCAGCTCACCTGACAGTGACAGCAGAAGGACTGGTGTAAAGTGACTTTTTGAATTTTATCAGTTTTTTAAATCAATTTAAAATACAAATCGGGGTAGAGTTGATTTCTCTGTACTGTCTGCCATTGTGGCATTTTAGTTATAAATTTCCTGAATTTTAAATGCTTCCCTACACATACAGTGCACTCTATAGAGACAGATGACAAATTAAAGGAAAAATGGTGTCTCTGTTATGATATGGGGGGCATTTATTTATTTTCCTGACATGCCTTGGTTGCACATGTCCCCTTAATACAATACAAAGTTATCCTGATCACTATTATCCCACGACGAAACCTTTCTCTCCTGATGGGAATGATATTGAATGTGATTTCTATTTTCTCAGTGTAACTTTTTTTTTTTTTTTTTTTGAATGTTCCTCCTCATGTAAATGAGCAATCTGTGTGAAATCACTGTGTAAAACACTTTCGATTAATTTATTTAGATGCCCGGTCCTTGCTGATGGGGGTGAGCCGGCTTGATGTGCTCTACCGAAGGCTCCTCCTCACCAAGCTCTTCATCCAAGGATGGGGAAAGCCAGAGGACCTGAAACGGTGTGGTGCTTAAAATAAATACATAAATAAATAATAAAAGGGGGTTCAGAGACTCAGTGTCAGGATCTTTTGTTTCAAGATCATTAGGATTAAGTAAGGGATAAAACACTTGGGGTGTGAAAATTATCACCGAAGCAAAGTTACCACTCCAAAGTTGATTATTTGGGGGAGGGGGGGGGGGGGACAACACATTAACTATCACATTAATTAATTAACAATTATTAATTTTATGTGTTTATAGTTACATTAAGTGTTGTGGAATGCCTGTGAAGCAAGTTAGTTCATGTTATCACTTGCGTTACAGCAGCTGTTTAGCATCTTGTTGTGTTACAGTGAAACTACTGACTGTTACATAGCGCTGACACTGGAGACTCCTTCCATAAATGTCAAACAAACACCATTTTCATTACAACAAACTGTCAAATAACAACGTGTTTTGTAAAAATCTGTTTATTTTTAATAAATCTATGAAGTATTTATAATGACGTGAGATGGAATTGATCTGAATTCCAGTATTGAATATTGGATGAAAAAAAAGAAGGAACAGAATCAAATTCTGTAACAAGCAATAATTTATTTTTGTTTTACTGTTAAGTAAAAAACACTTCGGGGGGAGTATGATAGATAACGCATCTTCACAGCAGCACAATTTAAACAGATTATTATTATTATTATTATTATTATTAATTTAATTAATTTCAGAAGAAGTGTAAGTTGAATTATTTTAGTTGATGTGTGTGTGAATCTCAGTAACCTGCTCCTGTTAATAAACCACACTTTACTGTTCTTGCTTTTTACACTGAGTTCAGTTTTGACCTTAAATCTTTCTGTTTTTCTTCACAGAATATTCGAGTTTAGGAAAATCATCGGCGATCGGGAAAAATGTAAGAACCTTGTCCCACGGGACTATCCAGTTTTTATCGACAAGGTATGTTCCCTCATGAATGAATAATTTGCCAAGAAGTTTAATTTACAGTTTCTTTAATTCCTTGTGTCTTTAATTCTGCA
This sequence comes from Pangasianodon hypophthalmus, assembly GCF_027358585.1. Taxonomy (NCBI): domain Eukaryota; kingdom Metazoa; phylum Chordata; class Actinopteri; order Siluriformes; family Pangasiidae; genus Pangasianodon; species Pangasianodon hypophthalmus. The sequence goes on along the minus strand of NC_069722.1, from coordinate 23,009,548 downwards.
CTGGGCTACGAGACTAATGGAGCTAATGAGTAATGTAAGTCTGTCTCGCCCAAAATGTCTTCCGTAATACGCACCCAAATCAGAATATTCTCTCTCCACACAACACTGGTATGATGATATGAGTGTTATGTCATTTTTAATTAACTGATTTTGGAAAATAGCAGGGAGAGTCTTTAATAACACACTTAAATTTTCATTTGTAGACTAAATTACAAAAAAAAAAAAAAATGGAGTTCCAGTGATCCAATATGGCCGCCACACGGCGTCTCAGCTACGCATCTCGGCTAACGTGGTTTAGTGGTGTATATAAATCACATCAGTAGGTCTAAGTGACATCACTGAATGTGGGTCCAAGTCAAAAATCTACAGGAAATGATAGACGTCAAATACGTCTTGGCAGATTGACGACATTGTGAGTGTGTATTTGCATGATGTTTTTATGAAACTGGCCCTGACACAAATGAAATGTCGCTGTTTGCAGGTGGAGGATCACTCAGACTGCAGAATTCACAGCGGCCACTTCATTTCCCCGCTCGAACACTTTGTCCCGGGCATTTTGCCAGCAGAGTCGGTGAAAGCCAGGTAGCAACGGCAATCACACAGCGTCCTGAAACAAAGACTTTGTTCTAAGGCCACTATTCAGTAGATTACAAGACGCCCTAAACTTATTTCCTTATAGCTTTCAGTTTATAGTTCCCAAAAAATGGAAGCAGCACAGACCGGTGTGTATCCATCTGGCAGGAACAGGAGATCACGTAAGTAAACGTTTTGTATGTTTAGTAATGGAGCTGTGATTTAGCATTACAATTACTCGTTTAACAGCGCAAAAACACAAAGGTAATAAAATAATAATAATAATATTATTATTATCAATAATTAAAATCACTTCACTGCTTCAGTAAGGAAATTAAAAAGCAATAAAAAATAAGAATCAAGTAGGGACATCACGAGCAATAATAACATTATTAATGTAAGTAATTAAAAACAACATGAGAAAAATAATAATGAAAGTAAATATAAACATAATATGCTGTAGAGTGGAAAAAATTTTAAGGAAAAAAAACAATATGAAATAAACTGAATCTGATAAACAAGAAATCATAGAGGAATGAAAAAGTATATAAAATAAAATAAAATTGGGGAAAAATTAAATATTAAATCAAATGAAAGTCTGAAAAACAATTAAAATAGAAGGAATCATATGTAATAGTGTTAAAAAAAAGTTGGGGGAAAAATATAGCAAGAAACCATATGAATAGTGTTCGTGGGAAAAAAAAAGTAAAGCAGAATAAATCACATGAAATTGAGTATAATAATTAAAAAAAAGTATGTAAAATAAAGTTTGGTTCAAATGTCCTTAAGGCTGTTTTTATTCAGTTTTTTGGGTATTAGAAGATTAATAATAAAGGAATACATAAAAATAAAAATACATGAGGGCTCTCGTGGTCGAAAACACTTCTGGGTGTTTGTGTGTGTTTGCAGTTTTTCTGGAGGAGGCGGACTCTCATGGCCAGACCCATGATCAAAGAGGCAGGAATGGCGTCCCTGCTGCTGGAAAACCCGTATTATATCCTTTAAATAGCACAGAGTGTGTTCTGAAGATTTCATTACATAGAAATCATTTTTCAGTTTCCTTGACTCTCAGTTGCACATGGATACAGAAAACCTAAAGACCAGAAGTGAGTGTTGAAACATTTCAAATTCCCAGCATGCATTGCCAATTACATAAGGCCGTAAAAGTCACAGTTATGGATGTAATCATGGTTTGGTGCCTGCCACGGTGATGGTGTTTTTCCCATTTGTTCATTTCCTTGCTGAGTGCCTATAGCAAAGCACCTCATGGCCATGAAGCGACTCTGCAGCCTTTAAACTGCCGTCAATTACTGAGTCATTTTTCACAAATACGAATCCAAAATAGTGTGTTGATGATGATGATGAAAAGTAGTATACATCCATACAGAGGACAAAGCTGAGTGTTTGAGCCGTACCAAGTCTTAAAACCAAAAAAATGCCAACGTTTTGCCATTAAAATCTTATCATGTACATCTGAACCGTTTTTAATATGTCTGGTAAACTTTAAAATGTCTTGCTGGATTCATAATTGTTTTTAAAGAAGGGTGTGCAAACTTTTGCACTCAGCTGCATGCTGTCACAAGAAGTCATTTTAGCAGGATGTTTATCTGAACAGCTAAGATAGATTTGTGTAAGGTTTAAATAAATATTCTTAAATCATGAGAGGCAAAATACTTCATTTGCTCGTATAACTGATAAAGAAAAACATTTGCATCTGCAACATATCGAAACCTTGAAATTTTTTATATATTGTGATATTGAAAATGTCATAGTTATTTATGAGTATGTTGTGTTTGTGTTGAATATGACATTGTGTGTGTGTGTGTGTGTGTGTGAAGGCGGTCCAGTCTGAAGAACGTATCTGACCTGTTTGTGATGGGCGGAGCTCTCATACTGGAGTCGGCTGCTCTCCTGCACTGGTTGGAGAGAGAGGGCTTCTGGCCGCTGGGCATGACCGGCATCTCCATGGGAGGCCATGTGGGTCCCTCTTCCAATCAGATACTACACTGGTGCTTACTGATATATTGATATTGCGATATATATTAAAATATTGCAATTTTTTTTATAATACGTATATGTGGGGTGGCTGCTTAACATGGTGACATGGTAACATTAGGACATTTTCTATGATATGAAGTTCTGAAAACTATAAATTACTGATTCTGGTTATCTCCATAAGTGAAAAGTGAGAAAATCATATTTAAATATTCCATTCCACTGACACCAGTGTACTGAGCACTTGTCTAAAAGCAAGGGATATTTACTGATTTCATTTGCTTTTAACTTAATATGAAAGAAATAAGATTTATTTACATATTTATGGTTTCTCAAAGTACACACTATGGACAAAAGTATGGGGGGAAAAACCCCAAGGTCAAAAATCATCAGAAGTCGAGGCTGTGTCTTCAGTTTTCTTGCAAATCACCCTTGAGATGTTCACATGATAATCTTAACCTACATTTGGAACACAGCCTCTTAGAGATGCTCAAGCTGTCTCAAGGGCTTCGAATTCCAGTTAAAAAAAAATTAGTTACAAATATATCACTGAATATTTTAGAGTCAGACGCTGTAACCATTATCATAGTTTATTGTTTAAATGATCTCCAACTGCAGAAATGAATATTTTAGTTCATTCAGGATCATAATGCATTACCGTGTTGTAATGAGCATGTTCACTCATATTCTGTTTGCTGTTATTTGTTGGGGTTTTTTTCCACACAGATGGCATCTTTAGCTGTAACCAACTGGCCCAAGCCGATTCCTCTGATCCCTTGTCTTTCCTGGACTACTGCTTCGAATGTTTTTACCACTGTAAGATATCAATCACGCTTCCTCTCTCTGTTTAAATGAAGTCTGCTTGCTGTGTGTTTAGTTCATGCCACAGTAGAGCCATTGGGACCTGAGCAGTTAGCTGTGTGTGAGAAGCATTCCTCGCTCTGCTCTTCCACAGGGAGTGTTAAGTAGAGCTGTGAACTGGAGGGAACTGGAGAAGCAGTACGCCATGCACGCCGTCTACGAGGACGAGATCATCCAGATGCTGGAGTACTGCGGGGTAAGAGGACGACCCGATTAGATCATAGACACATTCTGTCTCGTCAGCATTCCCGAACAGAAAGTGCATTTTCCCATTCTCACGTCTAGACGGACTCTTTCCGGATGGGCCAGGACTTTGTGCGGGACGCCCCGGGCAGCTTCGACAAACTCTCGAACGTGTCCCTGTCTCCCGAGCTGCTGTTGCAGCAGAGGGACGCTGGGGACCGGTTGGAACACATGCTGTCGTCCTCTGTTGGTGGCAGGCAGACACACATCGACGCACTTCACAGCAAGAGCGTGAGCCGCAGCGCAAGCCAGCGTCGCTCGCTGCAGCGGGAGTCACTCTGCTTCATGAAGGGGGTGATGGACGAGTGCACACACATCGCCAACTTCTCAGGTGAGGAGAGAACTCACAGGATGAGAAGAGTATTTATTATTATCTAGAATGTCTCCCTGTAGGTCTTTAGTGACCCAGAGCTTTAAAAAATGTTTGTTGTAAGATTTTGGATTATGTTTTAATGTTGGATGAGATATCTTGTCTAACACTAACACTGTGTCTGACCTGTTTGTCTTATGTTTGATATTCCTCTGTCATTTTTACTCAGTGTGTCCCTCTGCCTGTCGGTTTTTATACTGTCTCACCCCCACCCCTCTACCACCTCTCTATTTCTGACTTTCTTTCTCCCCTTTTACCCCTCTGACACTTTATATGTGCCTTATATCTTCCCCTCTACTTTTCTGACTGGCTGTCTTCCCCTTTACCCCTCTGTCTAATCCTCTATCTGCCCTCTGACTCTGACCTTTAGTCACACCTTCTAACCCTGTGACACACTGTCCAACTCTCGATCTGTCCATTTACCCCTCTGGTGCTCTAGGTGCCCTATACTCATTTGAGGTTCTGTCTGCCTCTTTACCCATCCGTCTGACAGTCTATCTGCCCTCTGATACTGTTTGACCCTTTGTCTGCCCCTCTGATGTTCTGTCCACCCGTTTACCCTCTGTCTGACATTTTATCTGCCCCTCTATGCCCCAGACTTTATATCTGCACCTGTATCCCTCTGTCTATCTGCCCTCTGACACTGTTTGACACAGGGCCTGACCCTCGATCTGCCCCTTTACCTCCTCTATATGTGCTTGTGTCTGACCCTAAACCCCCTTTTGACCCTCTGTCTGACATTCTACCTGCACATTTACCTCTCTGGTGCGCTGTCTGCATGTCTTATTGAAATTCTCTCTGCCCCTTTACCCCTTCTGTTCTTCTGTATGTCCCTTTATTTCATTTTGACCTTTTTTCTGCCCCTTTCCCCCTTCTGATTATCCTTCTGCCCCATAACCCCCCAACCCTCTGTTTGCCCCTCTACCTCTTTAGTCTGACCTTTTATCCACATTTCTGACCACCTTTTTTTTTTGAACTTCTAGTAGCACCTTTACCTCTTCTACTTTCTAACCTTCTGTCTGTTACTTTACCCTCTTCTGCCCCTCTGTTTGTCTCTCTCTGGTCTTTTATCCACCCCTCTACCCCCACTTCTGATCTTCTATCTGCTTCCCTACCACTGTTTGACCTTGTATCCACCTTTTTACCCTCTTTTTGACCATTTATCTGCCCTTTAACACGGTTTGATTTTTTTATGCGCCTGTAACCCTGTCTGTCTGCCCCTTTAGCCATCTAATCTCCTATCTTTTTTCCTTCCAGCTTCCAATCTGTCACTTTTTCTGTCCGTTTACACCTCTGTCTGATCTTTTATCTCCATCTCTGATGTTCTGTCTGATCTGCTGTTTTGCCCCTGTACCCCTCTATGTGATGTTCTTTCTGCCCCTGTGTTTTCTCCACAGTGCCGGTGGATCCCAATCTGATCATCATCATCCAGGCTAAAGAGGACGCCTACGTGCCTCGCTCAGGCGTGCGCAGCCTGAAGGAGGTCTGGCCTGGCTGTGAGGTTCGCTACCTCAACGGGGGCCACATTACCGCCTATCTGTTTAAACAGGCAATGTTCAGGTGGGCACGAATCAACACACACACACCTCACAATAGTACACAATAATCTCTGAAGTGTTTTACTCCTCTTATACCACAGCAATTTGCCAATAATTACAATTTTTAATATATTAGTGAACAAAAGGCTGTTTATAGTTGCTTTAATGTTATGGAACGTCTATGAGGCAAGTTAGTTTCCTCAACATCCTCTTTTTTTCTCTACTGAAGTTAATAAGACAAATAGAACATTAATCTGACCAATCAGAATTCAATCCTGTTATATTTTTTAATATGATCTTCTTAAAAAATCAGTATTTAGTTATTAGATCGCCGCTATAGTGGTCCACTAGGAACAGATGTTGATTACTATAAAATGTACTCATGTTTCTTTTCCTTCTGTTTTCTGATTCAAATCTGCAGACAGGCCATTTACGATGCCTTCGAGCGTTTTGTTCAGAAGTATCCTTTATTATTATAGCCACGGATCTGTGTTGTGCCAAGGACACTGTAAAGTAAAATTAATGCAACTAACATAACACACCAGGACTCACAACAGATCTGAAGCGAAACCTCTCTACACCGTGGTGCTACTGAAGAATGACTAGTGTTTACATATCATTACAGTATAACGTTTATAGACATTTATGAAATATGTCCTTAACCGCCCATGTTTGGAACGCCAAACCGCATTTCATCTACACCTTCTATCATAATTCAAATATATATATATATATATATTTTACCACCTCAGCCTTTTCTTTAAACCCCAGGTGCATTTATTAATCACAGATCACTGCCAATCCTGAGGGAGCATCAGATTATAAATCACGTTTTATGATTTGAAAAATTAAAATATTCTCATTTGCATTATTATTCTTTTTTATCCCTTGAACGATTTATTTCCTACATGTAATAACTACTTTTCCAACCCTTCATATTTCTGTATCTCAACTCTGAAATAAAAAGCACACTTTGAAGACTGACCTTATTGCTGTTTATCTTAAAAAAAAATAAAATTTTAGCTCTATACGAAGGCTGTCGGTCAAAAGAAACAAAACGTTCATCTGTTTTAAAAGGAAGAAAATAAATCCTGAGAATATTTTTAACAGATTAGACATTTTTCCCCCCAAAGAGTTTCTCCTAAATCTGCAGGTACGAGCTACTTTTACTTGTACGATTTGTTGTGAATAGAGCTTCGAATACAGGAAAGAAGGATTAGTTTGAAACTCGCTGAAAGACTCTACGGTAAAGCACTGATCCAGTGGCGACTGAACAGTGTGCGTGTGATTGGGAATGGCTCTCGGTTCAATGAGTGTGTGCACGGTTCATCTTTAATACACATTCACACTGTACACAGAGCAAAACACAACACAACTCTGTCAGATGACATTTTGTCCTTGAGAAAACTCCCACATGCTGCTCAGTTACCATAATGTGTGACTATAGATACAAAGTCTTTCATTGTTTAAATAGAAAGCAATATTAGTGCTAGTTCTATTTATCTATTATCTCCAAAATGCAATATTGGAGAATCGGGTTTCAGCCCTAAGAGTTCTTTATTTGACTCACTGGAGAACTCTATGAGGATTTCCCTTTCATTAAAAAAAAACTTCCAGATAAAACCATTAACCATCCAAATAACACTTGGGGATTTTTCATACATTGAAGTTGATGTTTTTTATATAAAAATATAATATAATTAAGCATAACCTGTTAAGTGAAGACATCTTCATTCTCAATGTCTTCTGAGTGAAATATTTCAACTATTGTTGTTTAGAGGATAAAAATGTGGTTGGAGGTTAAAGTTAATACACAATATTTATATCACATCCAGAAATAGATTTTTTTTAAAATAGTATTTTCACATACATTTTTTAAAACTTTTTTATTGTGATGATAACTGAAACCTAATACGCTAAATGTTGCACTAAATTTCGCTTTTGTACTAAGGGTAAACAAACTTTTGCACTGAACTATGCATAGACCTCTATCAAAACAGCCTCACTCTTTTTCTCTCTCTCTCACTCACTCAAAAAATTCAGCTTGTCATTTTCCGAGAAACAAGAAAGTGTCCTGAAGACACTGTGACTGTTAAAAAGCTCTTACAACCGAGACTCCTTCCATAAATGTTAAATAAATGTCTCCTTACAAAAAAACATCACCACATCAGGGATTATATGTTTTACTTTGATATACAACACATTTTTTTTAAAAATCTGTTTATTGTTGGTCTTAGATTACTTGGAGCGTCCACTGTACAAGTACACACCGTACAAGCGTCCACCGTACAAATATAAGCTGTTACAATATAAACAATAATGTATTAGAACAAGGGCATTAATATTAATCTATTGTTCATGTTATAGCCGGAACTACTTTCTGAGCCGGGCTGTTATATGAAAATAACGCACACCTCCTGACCAATCAGGTTCGAGCATCAAACCTCACTGTGATATAATGGTTTTTTTAGTATTTGTCACTGAAAATCAAAGGTCTCTGAAATACACTATGCATGTTTATGGGTAATTTATGTATGTTGGAATTACATGCAACATTCTTTTAATTTTGTGTCCAAAATTCTTTTAAATAGAAGAAATAAAATTAGGACAGTCAGGTCTGATCGAGTGGATTAAATGTAACGTTTCCCCAAACATCAAATCAAATCCGAATATAAATAAGAGTACAAATTTAAAAAGCATGTTTATGAAGTGCTCGTTCTCATCCCGTGTTACCTGTACACTTTGCCCACAGTCAATATGGCGGCGCGCGGCTGCATGTTTTAAAGCCTGCTGAAGCCATTTCGCCCTCAGTGTGCGTATGACCTTTGACCCTGCGCAAACGTGCCATCATGCCAGCCCAGTCCGCCATATTGACTGTTGTCTTTTGCCTTGAGAAGAAGATAAGCGAGAACATTTGCAGCGCTTGGAAAAGAGAAACAGTTTTAAAAAAATAAACAAACAAATCCGAAACCGCTTTTCCGTCGAGCTCGTAAATCAGCGCAAGTCCGTGCCGAGGGGGAATTTATCAACATGGCGAGGAAGAAGAGCAAACAGGCCGGAGTTGGGAATAAAGAGCAGAGTTTGTCGAAGAGCCCCGGCGGAGGAGGAGATGCAGGAGCAGCAGCTGCAGCCAGGAGCACTCAGGTAGCGTTAGCTCAACCGGCTAATCAGGCTAACTCAAACATAGGCTGAATTCCAAACGCCTTCCTGCTGGACTTATAGTTCACTATGTAGGGCGTAGAATCCAGTCTCGCGCATCCTGTCCTAGTGCGCGCATGTAGGGGATCCGGAGCTGTTTAGGATGCGGCTGTAGCTTCGCTCCATCGCTTGCTTACCTTCTAGATCTTTTATTTATAGACATTTTCCTACAGATTATACAGCTTCCTCTTGTACACAGTTGAACCTTTTGTAGCTCTGGAGTTTTTTAAGCCATAAAAATGCCTGATAGTTTGCACTATAGCGAGCAACATTATATTCGGGCGGAGCACCTTGCCTGCTACCAACCTGCAATAACTAAATCTGTTTGTTTATCCAAATCCAACATCTCAGATTTAACATTTTAACAATTTCCCTTTCTCGAGCTATCTAGACGAGTCGTTTATTCAGGACGGCCTTTCGTGCAAGCTGTAGAAAAAGTCGAAGCGTTATTTTCTTTACTCCACACCCGCATTCGTGCAAATCCCGCCTTCCGCGCTCGTTTGTGACGTACTCCAAGCCAGCTTGTTGATTGGATCATGCGAATGTCAGATTGACGGATTGATCTTAACCAGCCAATCAGGATGCACGAGCTAGCCAATCAGAGCGGAGCAGTCGGAAAAATGTTGGAATACGGGTGGAGGGGGGAAATAACCACTATCCGAAGCTAATGCCCTCATCGCTGAAGTCTAGCCCGTTTGTTTCTGGGCTGAATGACTTTTTGAATTTGTTGCTGCAGAACTTTAGCGGCTAAGTTTATTTTCGGGGTGGATAAAGGTGTTTATTGTGCATCCTTGCTGTACTTTCAGTTTCGCTCTAGCACACAAATGAGCAAGGGCAGCACAGAGAAGTCACTGCGTTCACATGGACACACTCACATTCATCCCACGGTTAAAGGGAAAGTCCACTCCGAAACACATTAAACACCTTCACACTCAGCTATCTGTGCTGCTTTCAGTGGTCCTGGTGCTGGCTTGATGGCTGGTCCTGTGTGTTCATTATTCCTGTCAGAAGTTAGGGTTTGTGCTGCTCTGACGTCACAGGGTGACACTGTAATTGCTAGTGCTGTTAGACCGGCGTTTAAAACGAGAACCGAGATCTCAATCGTAAGAAATAACGCTCAGGTTTTGTTCTCACCTAAAAACAAACGAGTACCAGTTTGTTTTTGCTCTAGACCTTTTGTAGACGTCCAAACGCTGGATTACGAATCCCAGAATGCAGTGCAAGCTGTACGACACTGAGCTGCAGCACGGATTCGAATCTGCAAGTTCACGGTTTAAGAGGTGACGAGTGTGCGATGGCATTGATGACGTTATCAGCGTGAAAGTTGAAGCTGATCAGTTTGTGATGTACAGAGTGTACAGACGAGCAGGCGACAGAGCTGGACACACTAAAGGACTAAAGCATTAAAGCGCCGCTGCATCACTCTCTTTAGGTAGAGCTGAATCTCCTCCTGCACCACTGTGAGCAGGTGGTTACTTTCAGTAGGAGACAAACAAAAGCAGCCTGCGTTAAAGGGAAGCACTTACTTTATCATCCTTTCTATGAAGAGTTGTGGCCTGTTGTACAGGGCTGGACTAGGAAGTGATGCGTGACATCACTGCGAACTAGGGGCGTGTCTTCTTTTTTTTTTTTTTGATTGACAATCTGTCTGAACATGAGCAGAAATCAGGAGATTTACACATAGAAATACATGTAAAGATGTTTAAATGTTTCTAACATCGTAGAGAGAGAAAAATACGAGCACTACTGAGTGATCTGCACGGATATAAAGAGGTGGGCGTGTCTACACGAAAAGAGCCATGTGTATTACAACGCTTGTGTAAAGACACATCATGGACGATTGCTTTGACCTTTATTATTATGTTGTTGTAAGGATTGTGTCAGCACATGCTGATGTTGATCATTAGCACGCAACATGTATGTAGTTTATACACGTTAAGAACACAGACGCTCAGCTAAATCAGCGTTTTATCGTTCAATTATTGTTTTAAACTCATTACTCATCCGAGAGCAGGAGACAGTATACACAAGCGCCTCCTGGAGTGTCTCCTCACTAAAGAAATCTCTGCTCCTGAAGAATAAGGGAGATTTTTTTTATTATTGTTATTTTTCTTAATTTCATATAAGGTGTACAAACTGCAGGATTATTTCTACATGTCACTTTTTAGTAAGTAAAAAAAACCCAGCGGATTCTTTGCAGATGCGCTTCTAAAATCGTGGAGCTATTTTATTTATTTAACATTTTTGGAAGGAGTCTCCAGCGTCAGCGCTTTGTAACATCAAGAGGTAAAAGCTCTAATTTTTTTTTACAGTTTCAGACTTGAGAAAGTCTTAATGACGGACTTTTGTAACATTACAAGCTTTTTTTTTTCTTTTTTTTTTCCCCTGTCTTGACTTATTAACTTCTGGGGGAAAATAAACGGCGAGGCTGGTGAGGGAACATCTGTTTATAGCTGCTCTAACAATCACAGACATTCCACAACATGTAATGATAAATGGATAAAATAAAATAAATAAAGATGTTAGGACTTTGCTGCAGTGTAAGGAAAGTAAAATACTTGGGGGTGCTTTTATAGGAAAATAAACCACTTCGGGGTGGTCACGGTAACTCTGTCATTGATTAATTTCCTATAACAGCATGCTCCCCAGATGATTTATTGCCTACTTAATGGATTAAACAGTTTATCCATCTTGTTGGATTAGATACTCATTTCAGTCGGTTTATTTTTAGTTTATTGAGCTCAATCTTTTATTAGCAGATTACAATAATATAATAATTTATTAGCAGATTAATGGGGAATTGGTGCTGCTTGTGATTTTCCATGAAATATAAAATCTCTTGTTTGTAATTTTCACGTGTTATCAGACAGACTAGAGAGTACAGTGAAAAGTGTATACGTCTGAGCTCAGGTCCTGACCGAACTCCTTCCTGCCCCACAGTCGGTGCACACGTGCTGCTTGCTGTGCCATCGGGAGTTTAAGGACTGGGGCTCGGGCCTGGCCAACGGGCTCCCGGGCCACGGCTCCAAGCTGGCCGACGCCGTCCCGGCGCTCTCACAGGCCCTGCTGAGGGAGGCGCCGGGGCGCAAGCTGGCAGACGCCGTGCCTTCGCTGTCGCAGTCGCTGCTGGGCGAGGTGCCGCTATGGATCTGCCAGAGCTGCCGCAAGAGCGTGGAGGAGGAGGAGCGGAGGGCGGTGCAGGAGCAGAGCGTGCCGGTGAGTAGGGTTCTGTTTATTAAGCACGTTTATTAAGGAAGTCATCTAATTTTACAGTTTTATATTTCTGGTACTAAGCGACACGTCCTTGTCTGTTTATTCACTAAAGCACTGATTCTGGAAACATTACCCATGATTCCACTAGAGGAAATTTGACTGTTGATGAGCAAATTGGTGTCTGTTCTGGTATCATCATATTTGGACAGGTTTGGATCCGGGTGTGTTGGATAGATCACTTAGCGCATGCGTATTCAAATAAAACTTTGAGCCGCATTAGCGACGTCCTTGTTTACGATGGTCCTGATAAGCAACAAACATGTCCGAAGTTACATTTCAATGCTTAACTATTAACGATAGCTACAAATGAGACATCAGTTAGTAGCGGTTATGTTTCATTTAACGCTTCATGTTATCACTTTTGACTAGTGCCATGAGCTCTGAACAGATGAGACCTCTGAATTGAACTTAAAACAGTGAATAAATGCTTAATAAATAATAATTAATAAATAATTCCAATCGACTTTAAACATTGTTTTTATAGCAGCATTTTTTTTTTTAATTAAACCATGTCATCAGTTTGCTAATCAGACCAGAGAGTGTGAAAAAGTGGTTAAATAATATACATAAAGCCACAGCAGAGGAAATGCTACAGAATCCGTGATAGTTCATGTGCAGGAGCTTCGAGTACAAACTGTAGGAAATGTTCAAGCGGGTTTTTCACGTGCGTAACGAAGACTGTGATATGATTGATGATTGATGCTTTGTTATTGTTTAGAGCACTGGAGCGCTTTTCCTCAGTGCGATGTGATGTGATGTGATTTCCCCGAAGTGACACACGTTTCATTATAAGATGACAGAGTGTCGCTTTCTGCCACGCTCCTGCGCTGTGGGGAAAAACCAGTTGCGCTGGTCGCGTCACGTGACACGGACGACGGATAGACTTGTGCTCAAAACAAACATCGCATGTTAGCTAGTGCTGCTCTGTAATAACTAAACTAAATATCAAGATTAGTTTGAAGCTTATTATTATTATTATTACATTTATTGCACTTTATTCCGCAGCGCTGTTGAATTCTCGATTCTGATTGGTCGGAAGGTTTCGATTCATTTTCTGTAACAACAGCTCTGACAACAGTTCAGGCTGCGAATCACAGGTTTATATTAACGTGCTCGTTCTAACATGTTATCGTTTCTATAGCAACAGCTACAGTATAGCGGAGGCTTCACGTAATCATATTAAAAAACGTGTAATTATTGATAAGATGAAGTTTTCTTTATCATTTATGGAAGGAGTCTCCAGTGTCAGTGGTAAAGATGTTACTGTCAGTTTTCTGACACTTTGCGGTTTCTCGTTAACGTCACAAACTGCGTTATTTTTGTCTTATTGTTTAATAAATAAAGAATTGTAATCGCTAGCAACTTGCTGTGGTATAAGAGGAATAAAACACTTCAGGACGCACTGATATCGGAAAAATAATAAAATGATACCCAAGCATTACTTTATCAACAAAAAATGAAATGTTACTGATTTTTTTTTTTATGTCAGTAAAGAAAATATAAACCGTATTAAATAATCAGCCACTTTTCAGACATCGTGAAGTCTGTCACGTTTCACTTGCAAAACAGAAGCAAGCGTGACAGTCAAAGATTCTCTGTGATGCTCGGCAAAACTTCGCAGCCAGTTTCCTTAGAAAACCTCACAAACCGTACCTGAGACCACAGATGCCTTTTTATAAAGCTAACGGATGTCAGCTGGAGTTTAATACTGTTTCCTGCTCTTTAAAGTGTATTATTTTTATGCAGAAGCAGTTAATTTTCTTATATTTGCAGCATTTCTTCACATATGTGCCTAAGACTTTTGCACAAAACTATATAAGCTATATATAAAAAAAAATGTAACACTGAAAATGAGAAATATTTAAATATCTGCTTAATTTCAATATCACACGGGCCGCTTCCAGTTTGTAATTATATTAAAAAAAATGTAATAATGAAGTTTTGATATCAGTAATAGCTCAGAAAAGCGTATTGTGACGTAATTTATCACAATATGGATAATATTTATATCGTCATGTCGTCACGTTCATTATATATAACAGTGTAGTATATTAATATATTAATATTTTACAATACACTACAGTGCAGAAATCATACATACTGAGGGTGAAAGTGTGCACATGATGCTGAGATGTGTTACTAAATCTGTGTGTAGTAACTTCAGCTACTTAACCGTGACCATAATTAAAGAGTGATTAATTGTTTGTCATGATGTGCATGATACAGATGTTAAGCACAAACGCTAAACTAAAGCCAAATCATTTAGTATTAAATCGCAAGGTATTTCAGGAGCACTGTATTTAATCCTCTTATGATTTATTGCTCTGTGTGGGAGAAACTAAAACACAGCTATAAACTGCTCGGGAGGCTGGCGTTGACAGTTCAGACCAACGTGAAAAGCAGCCCTGTTATTTAACACCCAGATTATAATGTTTAGTGCCTCCATCATCATCAGCATCATCATCATCATCATCATCATCATCCTGCTTCTTAAAATAGACAGAAATTGCACTCGTCAGAGAGACGGCGGTGTAACGGATGCTGCTCCGTGTGTTTGTTAAATGCACTCAGTTTTGTCATCAGTATTTTGGGACTAAAATAAATTATACAGTGCCGCAATCTACAAACAACGAATGATAGAAAATAATATGAAAGTTTATAATTTTTTAAATTATTTTATTTTAAAGAAGTACAAGAGTGCAAAAAATAATTTAATATATAAAAGTAACATACAAATAAATTGGCAATGAAAGTAAGTCAAAAAATCATAGATATTATATAATAAATTTTAAAAAATATATATGACAATCTTATATCAAAACTATCCAAAAATACACTATGGATAAATTGTGACATCTTTATTTTTATTATATCTTTTTTTTTTTTTTTGGGTAATGATAAAAGGAATGGACCTTGGAGGCAGCTGGTTTATTTGTCTGTCTCTGTTTGTTTGTTTGTTTGTTTTGCTAAATCTGAAATTGTAAACTTTGCACGGATCTCTGACACGCGCACACACACACACACACAGGTTCTTTTTTAATTCAGCTCTACTCTATCGTGAGTATTGAGAAGAAAAAAAAACGTCTTGTGTTAGTATTATGGTATGATAGTTTTTGCCATATCGCCCACCCAGAGTGAAAAATATGTTTTAGCTTTTTCTTTTTTAAATCAGTGACAGATGGAGCCTGATGGATTTGTTCTTGATAATGTGTTCCAGATCTTTGGTGCATAAAAGCAGAAAGCTGTTTTCACAAGTTTTCTAAATTTCATACATTGAATATGGAGACCTAACCTTTACTCATCATTTATCAGGAATCCAGAGATGTATCATGGTTAAGAAATTTAAAAACTAGTTAAAAAAAATTATAGTCAGTTCTAATGGAAAGCCGGACAGACATGACCACTTTTTTTTTTTTTTTTGGTAGTGTTTACACTCTGATATGTGTTTACACTCCGATCTTTTTGGAAGACAGTTTCTTTATTTTTGGAAAATTATGAAGGTGAAAGCTTGAACGTGGCACACAGAAGAGCGCCAGAATTTCAAAAACCATATTGCAATATCGTGAACCGTGATAATTATATGATATGATTATTGTGACATCATAATAATCAGCACTCACTCATTTTTCAGTCAAATAGCTTAAAGATCTGTTTCTTCGCTCAGGCTAAAATATACCTGTCAATCAAACGGCGGACACGCCCATAAACATTACAGCTTGTGGAATGCAGTGTGAGTGTGTGTGTGTGTGTGTGAGTGTGTGTGTGTGTGAGTGTGAGTGTGAGTGTGTGTGTGAGTGTGTGTGTGAGTGTGTGAGTGTGTGAGTGAGTGTGTGTGTGTGTGTGAGTGTGTGTGAGTGTGTGTGAGTGTGTGTGAGTGTGTGTGAGTGTGTGTGAGTGTGTGTGAGTGTGTGAGTGTGTGTGAGTGTGTGTGAGTGTGTGTGTGTGTGTGAGTGTGTGTGAGTGTGAGTGTGTGTGAGTGTGTGTGAGTGTGTGTGAGTGTGTGTGAGAGTGTGTGAGAGTGTGTGAGAGTGTGTGAGAGTGAGTGAGTGTGTGAGTGAGTGTGACCATTCATTCTTTCATTGTGCTGTAATGGTTTGTACCAACACGCCTTAAATGCCTTTCACACATCAGAGCATCCAAAGTATCCAAAGCAATATGACAATATTATTTACTGACATGATAAATTCTGTCACAATATACTTTTCTGACATATCATCTATTTTGAAATTTATTTTGTACATTTTTTTTTAATTACAAACTGACCTGAAGTGCTAAATATTTATTATTGTTTTGAAAAAATAATATTGTTTTTAATTTGTTTGTTAATAATGACAATAATGCTTTCGAGAATCGTGATATGATATTTTTTTTTATCTTATCAAGACATGTTCATGTCCAGACGTTTGCAGCTGAAGCTACGACACTGATGTAGCGAACAAATAAAAATTTCACCCAAGTTTTATCTCTGAATATACGTATGCCTCGGCACTGCATGCCGCAATCAATGTATTGTAAGACCTGTTTCGATTTACTGTAATCTCTAGAACAGTGTAACGCTGGAGTGTAGCCATCCATCTTGGACAATATATCATTTTATCCTCTTGGCGTCGCTTCCAAAGGTTTAAAGGATGCAGATGCTGTCTTTGAAAATAGCTTATTTAAATATTAAATGATAAAGTTTAACAGCGTTTGGGCTTTGAGGGTTTTGGGTGTGATGAAGAAGTTAGTGATGTGGCAAAAAACATCACAATATTTGAAGATTTCAGTGACACATGATATGTATATATAATTTTTCTAAGCTTTGGCTAACGAAGCGCCAGCTAACGAAGGGCCACTACAGGTTCAGAGATTTTTGTTTAACATTTCGCACTTCTAAAAGCACAGGAAGCTGACGATAATGACTTCCAAAAGTTTAGCATGATTTTATAACATCGCAGTATTTTTGTTTCGTAGCTACATTAGCTTCATTGTACAGAAGAAGAAGCAAATCATCAATCATCTAGTTTAATAAACTAGTTTTGGGGTTATGAATTGTACGAATTGCTTCTTCAGAGATGCTTGATATAAGCACATAATATACAATACTACTGGTACATCAACGTGCCTGTGATGAATATGAATATTATCCATGTTGAACATAATGCTACTGTGTGTTGTATATGTGTTAAGCTACAGCTCTGATACAGAGTTTTGTGCACCACTGGAGGAGAATCCATACCACAATCCTACCAGCGTGTTCAGTGGTGTAAAAGGGCTTGATAACGGACGTGACTCTTGCTAGGTGATCTTAACCAAACAATGGCTTCCTGAAAGCACACTGATTATTTACACTCCACAGCCGTTCAGTGGAAAAGGCTAAACTTCCGCCTCCCATTTCCAGTTTTTATGTGCACGCTGTTCCACTGTGCCGGCCTTTGATTTATGAAGCCGTTCTCATGCGTTAGCGCGGCTTGCTCACACTCACCGTGCTTTTGCGTGTACAGAAAATTTGAGTCATTGTACCTGCAGGTGACTGACATTTCAGTGTGTGTGTATGTGTGTGTGTGTGTGTGTGTGTATGTGTGTGTGTGTGTGTGTGCGCGTTTTGCAGGCACCGCTATCCCACTCGTCCTCATGTAAGTCGCAGAATTGTGGGAACGGTTACCCAGAGCAAAACTCGGTGGACTGGGATCCCAGCTCCTTCCTGTCGGCCCGGAAGCTCTCGGGCCTTTGGAACTCAACACACACGAACACGGGAGCTCACTGCAACCACGGCACTGCTACTCACTCTCAGCAAGGTGTGACCTCCCTCTGGGTCTCTCTCTCTCTCTCTCTCTCTCTCTCTCTCTCTGTGTCTGTCTGTCTGTCTGGAGCTTTGTGTTTAACTGTACAGAGTCAGAGTTTAGTCTAGTTTATTATGCAGCACACCACTCCTAGTGTTCATTATTTTCCTGGAGTGCTTTATGGAGTCCAGTGTATACAGCGTTGTTGAATTCTCGAATGTGAATGGTCGGAAGGAGTTAAATAATTATCCATAACAGCAGCTCTGATAGTAATTCAAATCACAGGTTTATATATCAGTGCGCTTGTTGGAATACATTATCGTTTCTATAGTAACAGCTAGCACAGAGACTTGTATAGCGGATACTCAACATAAAAGGATTCAGAACGTATGGAATTGTCGATGTGGTTACGGTTTTTTTGTGAGGATTTATGGAAGGAGTCTCCAGTATCAACGCTTTGTAACAGTTAGAGGAAAAAAAGCTGTAACCTTTCGGACATCTTCAGGACAGAGGAGTTTGCATATTGTAGTTTTTTAAATTTAACACGAAAAGCTCCACAGCATAAAAAGTAACTATAAGTGGATAAAAGTATGACATCATTCTTTAATAATTATAAATATGTATACTCTTTGGACATTTGGTGTGGCATAAGAGGAATAAAACACGTCATAGGAAAACAGGTTATAGGAAAATATTGAGCTTTGGTGTGCTAACAGGAACTCTGCTACATCACACCATCCCGTTGTTGATTATTTTCCTAAAACAGCACACCCCCAAGTGCGTTATTCCCTCCTAACAACATGAAGTCTCTATGAGTAATTATTACTAAAGAAGTGATAAATACATTACAGTAATAGTATAAATGATTCGATTTTTGTTTACTTTGTATAACATTAGAAGTAGTTCAATCTTCAAGACATATGATGTGCTTTAGAGACGGCATTTCTCTCAGAGCTGCTGTTCTAGAAAGTTCAACACCTTCTGGCCAATCAGAATCAACCATTCAGCAGCGCTGTGCTATTCTTAGTCATAACAGGTCTAACAAGGTTATTATTAGGTTATTCTTTACATAATAAATTATTACCTCCTCTCTGCTATTCTACTCCGGCCCTTTCTGGTCTATTTTTATTCCAGTCTGTCCTCGTCCATTCCAGTCTAATAGAAGATTATCTATTATTAATTTTTCCCCCAAAATAATATTCCTGTGGTTTTTCAACCTAATCTCACATTTATCTATATTCCATATAATTATTTATATTATATTCCATTGCCTTCTCTTGTGGTGTATAATATTTTATTCAAGCCTATTGTTGTTGAATTTCAATGTCTTAAAGCTGCATAGTGGAGCTTCGTCTAGATCTGTGGTATTATCCCTCACTGTCTTTCCCCTGTGGCTGCTTGTGGTTGTAGCAGGCGGAACGGCAGGACCAACCTGTCACGATAAAAGATCGTCTCACGAGGCATCCGGGACCAAAGTGTGTCCCTATAGTCACCCAGCGTCCCCCAGTGCCACATCCACCGCTACACCACTCTCTACCTCCGCTGAGCTCTGCAAGACCTCGGCCAAGCACTTCAAAACCATGTGTAGGAGACCAACTCCTCCAGGTATGCACGCACACACACACACACACACACACACACACACACACACTGACTAAATTTAATTATATAAATATAAACTGCAGTGATCGTCACTTTCTGCTCCTTTTCTCAGGTGAAGCGTTTCACCCGAACGAGCAGCACCAGCCGTCGGCGGACCTGTCCGTTCCACCCAACAGCCCGACGGGTCTCTCTTCTTCCCAGAATTCATCTCTGCTGCCCCCCTCCACCAAACCCACATCCAATCAGCACGCTCCGTTCACTCCGCTAGCACCAAACCTCAGCGCCAAGCACTCGGGCGGGCAGGAAAAACCCAGCACCTGCAAAAACGCCAAACTGAGCTCCTCCATGATGGGCTGCAATCACCCGTGTAACGGACACAACACCAACGGCGCCAGCGCAGCCTCCACTAACGCAGCTCATCTAACAGCCAGCACGTGCAGGTACGCCCACTGTGGCGACGTACTGAGAGATCTGGGAAATTTTGCTGTAAATGTTTGCTCTTAGTACTTGTGATTGAAATAATTCAGTGTAATTCTTTGACCTCACAAGATTTCTTTTCTGTAGCAGTTCAGTACATTTATGAAATATTATATTTTGACTACAGATTGTTCCAAAAGTAATGTTTTTTTTTTTTTTTTTCCATTTCATTTAGAATTTTCCGTGTTTGGCAGTGTAAAGTGACGATGGCTGGGCCGTGTGTGTTTGTCGTGTTTACAGGGACCAGGCGTGTAAAGGGCACAAGCTGGTGAACGGTTCGTCGTTGTGCCAGCAGGCAGCGTGCGAGGGGGACGAAGTGGAGGACGAGGACAGCGGCTCCGAGCGCAGCTCCTGTGCCTCGTCTTCCACGAACCAGCGTGACGGCAAATACTGCGACTGCTGCTACTGCGAGTTCTTCGGACATAACGCGGTAACAGAGCTGCACTCAGATGAACTTTAGTGGCACATGAGCAACATTCAGCCAGAGTCAGGCCAGGGTTAGATTTGTCAAGGGCTGGTAGTGATGTAATACTCCGTCCAAGTTACACTTGGAATTATGATAGGGGAGCTGTTTTAGGCCCTCTGTTATTTAGATGTTCTCTGGAGCACTATTTCAGAGTTCCTGAGATTGAAGTGATTATCTGAATTAACAGAAGTGCTCGGGGTGGATTATACCGCCTCAGGAGATCAGCAAGATATGTCTCAAACTTCCTAAGCAGGACTTTTTAATGAATGCAGAAGATCTAAACTAGAAGATATAAACTAGCGCTGTTTTTTTCCCTTCTCCAATACAGTACATCATAACTAGAAGCAGAACTTATTACCCGTTAAAATTAAAAAAAAAATCACTGACATTTCGTCCTGCAGCCCCCTGCAGCTCCCACGAGCCGGAACTACGCGGAGATCCGAGAGAAGCTCCGCTCGAGGCTGACTCGTCGTAAAGAGGAGCTGCCTCAGAGGCAGGACCTGGACCCGGCTGTAACGAGCGCCATAGATCACCGGGACGTCGATGAGCTTCTCCACTTCATCAACTCCACAGAACCTAAAAGGGTCAACAGCGCCAAGGCCGCCAAACGTGCTCGGCACAAACAGAAGAAGAAGGTACGGCTTCTTGAAGACATTTGAATCATCAGTGAGGCACAGAATATACTGACAAACAACGGGAACAATACAGAAGACACGCGTTAAACTTGAATACACACATCAAGTTTTTATATAATGCCAATTTTAGTATAGAGTATTAATCTTTCCTTTTACATGCCTACGTTCTGTCCAGGAGAAGGAGCGTGCGCAACAAGCAGGCAGCGAGCAGCGTTCGTCCTCTTCTCCTCAGCCAGAGGCGATGGAGGAAGTGGAGGAGGAGGAGCGTGCTCCAGACGGTGAGGCTGGCAGGCTACTCGAGTGGCCTCAGCTGGAGCTGGAGCGCGTCAACAGCTTCCTAACGTCTCGCCTCGAGGAGATCAAGAACACCATCAAGGACTCCATTCGCGCCTCGTTCAGCATGTACGACCTCAACCTCGACGTCAGCGACTTCCCCAAAAAAGCCGCCTCGCTAGAGGGCCAGCGCCTGCTGCCTCACCTCAACGGTTCAGCGACTGAGCCGCAGCAGATCGACCTGGACCTCGCGCCGCTCTCGTTTAAAAACTTTAAAAAGAGCGTGAAGATTCTCCAAGGCCTTACTAGCGAGAATAACAACAGCAGCCCCCCTCCCACCGCCGCCCCCACCCCCACCCCCACCAACAACAATAATACCACCGTTAACACCGCTCCTGCTCCTAACGACGCACCCAAATCCAAAGACGAGACCAAGAACACCACGGGCAACGCCGTCAAAACAAAGAAGGGCAAGAAAAACCAGCGGCAACAGCAGGAGCAGGCGTCCCAGGAGCAGCAGGCTAACTTCAAACCAGCTAAAGCGACATCTGGAAATCAGGAGAAAAGCAACGAGACTGAGAAAGGAGCCAGGGGAGGGTGCAGAGGAGCCCCGCAGCACGGGGAGAGTCAGAAAACAGGGAGCAAAAAGGTAGAGGAAAGCAAGCAAGCCTCCAAGCACAACGGCAACGCAGCCTCGAACGGGAACCATCACTCGGGTTCCAGCACGCAGAGGGGGAAGAATGACAACGAAACGCGAAGCAACAAATCGGAGCACGAAGCAGACGGGAAAAGCAACTCAAACAACGTAGTCAACTCTCAGAACTCGCAGCAGCAACAACAGTCCAAAGGAAAGAATAAGAAGAACAAGAGCAAGACGGAAAAGTCCAGCAGTGCTATTGGTAATCTAACTTTTCTTTTACGGTTATGGTTTCTGTCTCTGCCTTTTGATTAAGCCACAGTGTTAATAATGATTTCATTCTGACCTTTATAGCCTTAAATTCTCTAATAGCTTTTACATCCAGAGCCTACTAAACTGTAGTTTCCTCCAGAATTTCATTGCTTTGCTTTCAGTCCAGCAAATTCCTCGTTCCAGTTTTAGAGAAAAAGATGGATAGATATTTAACTCGTCACTCTAACTGGATAGATGGTGTCCTCAAGTGTCCTTTTGTAGGGCTGATGTCAGAGGGGTGCTGGTTTTCTGCTGGTTTTTTTCCCACTGTTTGGTGGGAAAAGCGCTGTGAGAAACAAGATCCTGAAGTTTTTGCCTCGTCTGCATGCTGTTTCAGATTGATGGAGCAGAAGATATAAAGATTTTTTGGCTCAGTCCTGTGTAACATTTCGGAACAGCAATAACCACAGGGTTGCGTATTCGCAACAAATGAGAGCCTTCTGATTATTTATTTCTTTATTTATTTATTGAGATTTTCTTGCTGTAGCACTCTTTGTTTCTTGTTTACTGATTTATCGATCGGTTAAATCTGGTGTCCTTTGAGAACCCTTGGTTTGCTCCCTAGCTGAGAAACTCAGTAGTGTTCTGTCTGCTTTTGGCAGTATCTAAACAATAATTCTTCTTCTTCTTTTTTTTTTTTTTTCTTTCTTTGTGCCTCAATAGACGACGTGTTCCTCCCGAAAGATCTGGATCCGACGGAGATGGACGAGATTGATCGCGAGGTCGAATACTTCAAGAGGTGAAACTTCATCTACAAATAAACGTTTTTTTGCATTCAGGAGTGAACAAATCACAAATTCACGGAAATAGCAGGGAAAAGCTCTAGCGTGTTGCCCAGAAACCTAACAGGCTCGACGAAAAAGTGCTAGCTGACGTAATGTGATAAGGAATGGCGAGCTAGCTGGCTTAGTGCCTTAGCTGTGTGTTCCTGATTCTGAACTGATCATCTGTCATCCGTGCATGTTCATTAATCCGCCTAGTAAAAACAGTTCAGATCCCGTACCAATGTGTGTAGTGCAGCGAGCGGTGGAACACGAAATCTGCTTGGCCAGGAATACTGATTTGCGCGCTCCTGACACTGACCTGCTGACGTACTTGTGCTCATCTTTGTGTCATCGTGTCTCCCTCCAGGTTTTGTCTCGATTCAGCAAAACAGACGCGACAGAAGGTGGCCGTGAACTGGTCCAACTTCAGCCTGAAAAAGATGCCGTCGAACGCAGCGCAGTAACACAGCACGCACTCGCACACATACACAAACACACATACACACACACACGCCTGGATGATGGTAACCGGAGAACCCCCAACTTCCCAATAGGACTCGACTCTCTTGGCCACCTGATTGGTCACTCTAGTCTGTAGCCACTGTACTCCTGATTTGATTGGATGGAGGTCGCCGCCTGTCTCTGCCCCTCTCTCAGTACGCCACGGGACCTCGTCACACAGTCTGTAATCGTCCAGAGTTTTTACTGTATCTCTTAGTAGAGCGGGATCACTCGCAGGAAACCTCATTGCTTCATTTTGTAGTGTGTAAATAATGATTTTACAATAAAAAAAAAGGTTTTAAACCCCAAACCATGGCACACCTCGGCCCGTCAACCCACAATGTCTATTTATTTATTTCTTTTTTTTTTTTTTTTCCAAAAGGTACTTTTTATTCTGACATGTGCTCATTGACAAATACTGCAGATACTGACAACATTACAGAAATGACATTGGGTTTTTATAGTGAGGACAGAACTAGAACGACCACGTGCTTTACTAATCGCAGTGTCGTTACTAATAATCACGTGTGGAGGGAAATGTTCTGGACTTGTCTGTATCAAACGTCTCACTAGGAGCATCACGTAATACGTACGTTATATTTATTTCCCAGCATACGTTGTTTTATCCTGTTCACTACTCGCAGTAGTTTATTTTTAAGTCGGTCACGTTCCGTAAATTACGATGAAATGTGTCACGCTGAATTACGATGAAATAGTTTATTTTTAAGTCATTCATGTTAAATTATGATGAAATCTATAATTTATGCTATATAATAGCTATGTCATATCCCTCACCACAACTTCTCAGAGACTCCACCTGATTTTAGATCAATATCAGAAGTGCCAATATTTACGGTGTAGACATAGCATTTTTGATTTTTGATCTCCTTCGTGCGGAGATACACCTGAAAACTACCAAACATGAATAAAAATCAAGGAAGGGGAAAGGATGCAGGATGAGAAATGCTTGTTTGCGGTTTCTTTCCTCCATTCCGACTTTATCTACTACGTAAATTCTTGTGAGCCAATAGAAATCAAGTAGGCGGGGCTGTTGTTTTTTTTTTTGGCCAGAAAATTAAAACGGTGCAGCTTATTATGAAGTAGCACTCGCACCAGATTTTTGCCTCTCTGGGGGTAAAAAAAAAAAAAAAAAAAAAGGATGATCATGCGCTAGTAAAAGTCATAAAAAGCTGTTTAATTTTTTTCTGCCTGTGAGTAGTTGCTCTGAGACGTGTGATAAATACAAGCCCGGGGACGTGAAGTACTTACAAAGGTTACAGTGTGGGACCATGTGAAACATATTTGCCCTTATTATGAATACAATTTCTGAAGTTGGACAAATTTAAAAGAAAAAAAAAACAACAAAAAAAAACACTAATATATACAGCGATGGTGTATCTAATACCTGTGTCTAACACTTTCATCACGTGAAATCCTCAAAGAAAAGGGAAAAGATGGACAAGACTTCCCTTGCATGCCGCTCCAAACTGACAGTTGGGTTCCAGATGAGCACTGACCGTTAGAAGAGTTCTCCGATTTCAGTCTTGTCTTTGTGCTCCTGAGAATCCTCCTCTGTAGTTATTCAGCTGTTCGGCCGCGTGCCGCTCGTTCAGCCTCCCTCTCTCTGTAGTCGCTGCTTGTTGTAGTTTGGCTTAGACCGAGTTCAGATGGAAAAAAAGACAAAAAAACAAAAAAAACAAGAACTTCCTGTCCCAGTGTTTTTCTATGTCACGTTTGGTATCGAGGACCTGTTGTTATTTTTTTTTTTTTCTTTTTACTTTACTGTTAATGATCTTCAGCGCCATGGTACAACACTCATGACGTTAAGCCTGATTATCGCTCTGCACGTGTGTGTGTCGCCACCTTCATACCTTGAGTAGACAAATCTTAAAGAAACGATTCTGTTGGGACCTGGGAATAAGATCGATGACGCACCATCTCTTTCTTCGCTTCGCTTTGAAGGGTCGAGATGAAAAACACGATGGGTTTTTAAATCTGAGCTGTTGTTTTCCTATTCTACATCTCTGACGCTATCCAGGTTATATTGAACTAGGAGACATTATTTTAAACGTTTGGAATGTAGATTTATACTATACCATTAAAGGCCAAGTGTATGTTGGCTTTTTTGTTTTTTGTTTTTGTTTTTTTTTTTGGTTTGTTTTTTTTGTTTTTTTTTTAATTATTCACTTTTGATACTGTGAAAATCTTTCATTCAGAAAGATTAAAACATGACAGTTTTGAAAAAAAAGAAACAAGTGTCGTGTTTGATTTCTATCAAAGTTCAGGAATTTTTACATTAAAATGGTGTAGCATAGAGGAAATAATTGGATATGAATAACAGGCAGTCAACTCCAGAATTATTGGCACCTTTAAGAGAACAGGCAAAAATGATTGTACAAAATTTTCTAAATCTAAATTTTTCAAACAGTAGCAGAAATTGTGCCACACAATATGTATCTATTTTATATAATTGCAAAATATTTTCAGTCTTCAGAAACTCTGTGGTTGACTTTTCTCCAGATCCAGTATACAGTTGCACACATGTAAAGTCCCTGTTATCCATCACCATGACAACAACCAAAGAGCTTTTGACGCAGAAGACAGAAGTTAAGAAATGGAAACAAAACACTCCCAAATGTCAGAACCACATGGGTTATTTGCCTCTTGGGGTTTCAACATCAAGCTGTTTGGAAAGGTTGCATGAAAGAAATCCTTCCTAAGAGCAACACAGAAAATGTAGCATGTTTGGCCATAAGCAGATTTGGTGAAACAGGTGACTATATACATGGAAATGCAAAAGAATATGACCTAAAAAAATCCATATCAACACAAATGATTGCAGGACAGAAAATCTGGGTTTTCAAATGGCTACCTCATTCTCGCAATGTTAACCTTATTGAAAATTTGTGGCTTAAATTAAAAAGGACAGTCCACACGCACAAAACTAACAATGTAAAGGAGTTTGGTGTGTGATCCAAGATCCTCTAAAGCAGGGGTCTTCAATCTTATCCACAAAGTGCCGCTGTGGCTGCTTTCATTACAGCCAAATTAGATACCAAGGTGAACTGATTAAACAGGTGAAATCTGTGGCTCCTGCTTGGGTGGAATGAAAGCCTACAGCTACAGGCTCTTTGTGGATAAGATTGAAGACCCCCTGCTCTAAAGGCTTTCTTCAGCCATTACTAGATGAGCCTCAGCGATGTAATAGTTTTCAGCTGAGGCTTCACTGAACATTAATATTAGGGGTGCTAATAATTTATAAACCAGTGTTTCCAAAGCAAAACTTAAAACATATTGGTTTTAAATCAACTTAATGATTATGTGTTGAATGTATACAGTGTCATCATGTGTTCACCCACCAAAATGTATTTAAATATCTTTATATATGTATAATATTTATTTTTACTTATTTTCATGAAGGGTGCCAATAATTCTTGACCATAAAAGCATTATCGGTATGGTTAATATATATTAAACACAGTCTTACATAACCTTCAGCTTCTTAAATGTCTATTGATGTATGATGTATTTGACTTATAAACGACAAAGTTTCATTTTTTATTTATAATTTCTGCATGAGCTTGCTTGTGTCTTCTCTCCATAATTGCTTTCGCATAAAAAACAGTTTGGCCTCTGTGGGATGCCGTACGAACGCAACGCGTGCGTACTTTCCCGTTTTTCATACCCGTATTGTGCCAAACCCTGTATCATGAGCACGATTGGTTAGTTGTCCTAGCAGAGGCGTGGTTGCATTGAGTGTCCAATCAGCGCACTGCTTATATGGCGTACTAGCCAATCCGCACGCTGGATGACTGGTATGTCAAAACGGGTAGGAAAAAAAAAGGAAACTCTGTAAACAGCATCTAGCATACTAGCCAAACACCCATTTGGTCTGCACATTAACACGAAATATTTCTCAGATAGACAGTTTAAGAGAAGTTAATATCTACGCGCAATGGATACAGAAGCCAAACCGAGAAAGGTAAGTTAGTTTAACTGTGCAATTATTATTAATAAATGTTTCTGAAACGGAGTTTAAAATTAGCAAACGTTAGCTAGGTATGTGCGCTCGCGCTAACTGGTTCGTTAGTGATTAACAAGCTGTTTAATACAATTAATAAATGCTCTATTTAATGTATGAAGCGTAAAATCTTGATTTTAAAGTGAAGTATATATTTTAATGATATGTGCTAGCTGATAGTGGTCTCACTGTATCGTTATATATTTCAGGATAAGCTAAATTTAATTGAATAAAGCAAACTGCCGAGCTATTCAGTTATTCAGCAGTTCAGCTCAGTTTATCTCGCTAACATGACATCTATCTGACGTTTTTGTTTATCATTTAATGGTTTATAAATGAACGACTCGGTATTAACCGTCTACTTTACTGGTTAGAGTTGTGCAAATGAATCTTTTTCCGCGCATGCGTACTTGTACGCTACAGGCGAAGTCACGTGACTGCTTGTCCGTTGAAATTCACTCATAGGCAGTTCTCTCAGATTTACCTCAGACTACTTCATGCTTGTGTGGACTTTTAACACCTATTTTAACTCAAAAAAAGTACACTTCATGTTAAAATCTTTAAAAAATATATGCAATAAAATAATGAAGGCAATTTTCAGGCAATAAAAAATCTTTAGACTTTACTCTGAAAAAGGAGTGCAGCATAAATACAGTAAATAACTGCTTAGCACAAATAGCTAATTCAAATACATTACAGCTATGAATAAAAAATACTGATAATAAATATAGCTTATTCCTTACTAAATTCCAGATAGAGTTGTATTTATACAAATAGTAATCAGTTTAAAAAAAAAAAAAAGAATACAAGAAGAATGCAAGTAATTATACGTAAGTGTACAAAAAAAAAAAGAGAGAGAGACAAACAGAGTAATATTTATCCATGAACTGGATTATATTGTATCCGGATGGCTTTTTCACCAAAGTGTTCAAGCTTTTATTTGAAAATTCACCACAGATACAGCTCTGGATGCAGACTTGGGCCAAAGACACCCCAGCTTCATGTCATCCATGTGTCTTTGGCCTACTGTGAATATCCATGTTGTTTACGTACTGCCATTTTACCACTAAGTAGATATAAAGATCACTTTTTTTGAGTATTAAGTGATTCAAGTCAGTACACTAAAGGGAATTGACAAGGGGTTGGTAGTATAGTATGCAATATGAGAGAATTATCATTTAGTATTTATACTACAAGGTCCAAGTTTCCTCAGATTGACCTCAGGCTGTTTTATTTTGGGAGTAAAAAGTAAAATTGTGAATATTATCACTTAATCAGGCACAGCTTCTTCCTTAATAAATTTCAGAAGGGGTTTTATTTATACAAATACAGGGTGTCCCAAAGTCTCCTTACACAGGGGACTATGTTTGCCAGCACCACATCCTTTGTGTCTTCGTCAGTGGATGTTGGTGGATGTCCACTTCTCGGTTGGTCCAACACTTCCAGATATTTGAATTTGTTAAGAAGTTTGGCAGCGGTGTTGTGCGTGATGTGTTTGCCATGTTTCCTGTTAAAGTCCATCTCAACCTTGGGACAGCTTCCCGATCCAGCCACGAGAATGATTTCAATACGTTCTTCTTTTGTCAAAGGCATTCTTAAAGGCTATCTGAAAATATATACATGTAATATAAAGTAAATATGAACAATTTTGGAAGACATTTTGCTAAAAAGTGTGAATTTCCCCTGTGTATGGACACTTTCTGGACACCCTGTAGTAATCGGTTTACACACAGGGGTATACCAAAAAATTTAGCTTGAAATTTAGATTGTATACTACATACTATTTCCATTAGTAGTATGATACACAGTATGTGAGAATTAGCATTTAGTATTTATACTGCATAGTCATGTGACTCCTCATTAGACAAATTCACTGGGTGATGTTTGGTCAGGTTTACCTCAGACTGTTCATTTCTGTGTAGAGTATGTTCACATTTGCACACTGCTTTTAGTGTTTTAAGCTGAAAATGCTAGAATAAAAAAGTCATGGAGAAGAGCTTTCAGGCCATAAAAACAGCTTTAGCTTTAATTTTGTTGCATGAGTGCAACAAAAATACAGTAATTAGTACAAATAGCTAATTACAATTAAATTAAATTAAAATATACTTATGGAAAATGAGTTCATAAAATTAAAATTGTGGAAGACAGTGCCAAATGGATTATTAATTATCCATGCTTACATACTACAGAAAGTTTATGAACCATTTTAACACTGCGTAAGTTTAAAGGTGAGTTCTTAGCTAGTCTGTGTCACATTTTTTGAATCTTAAGTGGTCATAATATTTTAATTTCCAGCGAAACTACACAGAGGAGAAGTCTGCTTCAGAGCCTTCAGACGATGATGACTACGTGCCATATGTTCCTGTTAAGGTTAGAAAACAACAGATGGTAAGTAGTGAATGTTATTTTCCCCCCTTTTTATCATGTATTCTGATTCTTTGGATATTCAATGCATGAATGATAGACATGCTCAAGTGTGGTGTTGAATGTGACGCATTGCGACGTGCGTTTGGACTCTCAGTTGCAGAAGATGATGCGTTTGCGAGGGAAGGGTTTGACGGAGGAGGACCAGAAAGACAGCGGAGGAGAACAGAAGGATGAGGACGAGGGTCTCGGGCCACGCTCCAACGTCAGCCTGCTCGACCAGCACCAGCACCTGAAGGAGAAGGCAGAGGGTAGCGTAGACACTTGATCCAGCTGTGGCTGCTCATTGTCAAAAAGCAGTAATGGGAAGGATTTAAGACATCGTCTTGAATCCTGGCTCTTAGAAATTGAGTTCTGTGCTGTTTGTTAGTAAGATGTTTTCCCTTGTAATAGTGGGATTAGATTTTTGACCGTCTGTTTTAGTGTTATGAACGGGTTCGTTTTTTGCAGCCCGGAAGGAGTCAGCAAAGGAAAAGCAGCTGAAGGAGGAGGAGAAGATTCTGGAGAGTGTGGCTGAGGGCCGAGGTGAGTACTGTCACTTAAAGTCAATATAAATGGTATAATACATTTGGGAAATTGCAGAAGATTGAGTGCACATGCAAGAAAAATATGTAAATTGGAGTTGCAAAAGAAGAGCATTCACAATATCATGTGGGGATCAGGAGTTCGAATGTCGCAGTCATCCATATCCTGGAGTGTAGAGAGCAAAATAGGCCGTGCTCTCTGGGTGGGAGGGATGGCATATTCTCTCTCTCTCTCTCTCTCGCTGTCAGTCACAGTGACACGAACCAATGGTGGGCATCTTTGAGCTCATCATGTGATGCAGCATGAGCATAATAGGGGAGAGCTTGCTAGTGGGTGGGAATCGGCAAGACCAAACTAGGGGAGGAAAAAAAAAAAAAAGTAAATTGACGCTGAAGTCTTTTAAGTAATGAATTTCTTCTGAGTTAAAATGACTTGATAATATCTTATTAGTGTTAATTGACTTGTACTCATTGGAGTTTGCTGAGCTGTGGTGAGGGGCGGGGCATGTGGTCATACGCAGTCAGTATGCAGACTGTGGTGCAGTCTGGGTATTCACTGATAAGTGTAGATGCTTCAGTGCCTTTTTTTTTTGGTGATTTATCACATAAAAAAGGATATTTAAAGGTTTTAGGTGACTTTAATGCCAAGCAATGGTAGTTTAAAAATGAAGTAATTTTAAGTAGAATCAAAAGGTCAAAACCACTTTTGTGTACTTGGCCAACATGCCATGTGTTTGAGCAAATGTATATAAAATATATGCATCATATCAGAATTTTCTGTGTGTCTTTGTCCCCTTCAGCTTTAATGTCTGTCAAGGAGATGGCCAAAGGTATCACCTATGAAGACTCTATTAAGACTAGGTAAGATGTCCTCATCATATTCCAGTCAGTTGCATGTTTATCACTAAGGATGCTAACATGGCTAATAATGAATCAAAGCTGCTTGCACACACTTGCCGGCTTTAGATTGTCATTAGTGACGGCAGCAATTTTGAATGACTTAGAGTGTTACTTTCTGTGTCTGTATGATTATATCGCGTATAGAGTAAAGTATTGTTTCTTTTTTGCTCCGTTAAGCTGGAAAGCTCCTCGCTACATACTGAACATGCCTGCAGTGAGGCACGAGCGGGTGAGGAAGAAGTACCACATCCTGGTGGAGGGCGACGGTATCCCTCCGCCCATTAAGAGCTTCAGAGAGATGAAGTTTCCTCAAGGTAACGCAAAACCTCATGGAAAATTTCTGCAAAGTATTTATTTGCCACTGTGTATATAAGACACATGCAACTATAAAGCAGTTTTTGTTTTAGTTTTTTAAAGTAGTCACTTTATTGTGTAAGTCACATTAAAATTAGAAAATTTATAATACCAACCTAACAGCAGAGTCTAGATACAAAATAGTTTTTATTGCACTTTGTGTAGTAGTAGTAGTAGTAATAATAATAATAATAAAAGAAACTTTATTTATATAGCACTTTCATAAATTAAAAAATCAGTTCAAAGTGCCTTTCAGTGTGAAAAAAAACAAAATAGTAAAAAGACAAATAATTTAGTAAATTATAGCAGTGACAGAAGAAAATAATAATTTTTTAAATTGCATACAAATAAAAATAAAATAATTAAATTAATTATAATAATAATGTAAGGCAAATAATAGGCTGGTTAAAAGCTATCATGAAAAAAGATTGTAATGTATCTTAAATGCTAAATATAAAAAAAATCAAATACTTTGCAAACAATTGACATAAATGTGATTTGATTACTACTTCACTGTACCATGAGTACAATAAAAATTAAACATGAATAATGGCTAATTAGCTAGCTTTAATTAATATTTACAATACTGCTATTATATGTGATTAATTCATTAAAATACTACAGGAAGAAAACGCATCTTACAGTCATATTTACAGTAATCTTGCATATTATATATTTGTTGAACTGAATATTCACCAGTGACTTTAAAACATATTTTGCAGCAATTCTGAAAGGTCTTAAGAAGAAAGGAATTGTGCATCCAACACCCATCCAGATCCAGGGAATCCCGACTATGTAAGATCCCAATACTGAGCACGTAGAGACGCTCTGATTCGGTACAGAGAAGCATACGTGCCTGTGCGCGCTGGTTCTTATTATTAATGGTTTATTCCTGTCTGTGTGTAGTCTTTCTGGCAGAGACATGATTGGCATTGCGTTCACGGGCTCAGGGAAGACGCTGGTGTTCACTCTGCCCATCATCATGTTCTGTCTGGAGCAGGAAAAACGCCTGCCCTTCTGCAAGAGAGAGGGACCCTACGGACTCATCATCTGCCCTTCTGTACGCACACATGCACGGCCATTTCATACCTGCATACACAATTTAACAGAAACATTGTGAGATTTAACAGGATTAAAGACTGTACTGGGATGTGTTTTTGTACTTGACTGTTGCTGTGCCTTTGTTCTCCTGCAGAGGGAGCTGGCGAGGCAGACGCACGGCATCATCGAGTACTACTGCAAGCTCCTGGAGGACGAGAGTGCGCCTCAGCTGCGCACTGCCCTCTGCATCGGGGGCATGTCCGTCAAAGAGCAGATGGAGGTGGTCAAGCAGTAAGTGTGTGTCCTGAGAAACACTTAATGTGGTCTGGCTCTGCCGAATAAACTACAGCTGTTCTCTGAAGATAAATAAATCATAGCATAATGAATGCGCGCATCTGATCAGACAAGTTTGCACGTCCTAATCCGCGTGTAATGTTGTTTTGCAGCGGCGTGCACATGATGGTGGCCACACCGGGCCGTCTGATGGACCTGCTCAATAAGAAGATGGTGAGTCTGGATATCTGTCGATACCTGGCTCTGGACGAGGCTGACAGGATGATCGATATGGGCTTTGAGGAGGACATCAGGACTATCTTCTCGTATTTTAAGGTGAGCATTTGTCTGTTTAATCATGTTTTCTAGACTTTAAAGGTATGGTCAGCCATTTTTAAAATCTAAACACATTCCTTTTGTAATGTTTGAAGACGTTCTCCTCAATAATATATCTGCTCAGAGGAGAGATAGCTATCTACCTATCTCTTTGGTGGCCTAAGCTCTTTAAGTAAACGGGAGCATATAAATGATGTGGCTCACCAAAAACCAACCAACCAACCAGGCAAGAGGCTTTCTCTACTTCCTTAATTTGGAAAACTCTCCTCCTAGCCACACGTGTGTGGTTTGTAGGCGTGGCTTTGGTGGAAGCAATGAAATCGGTGGCTTTGTTGGTTTTTCGAGGTTCAACTTGCACCAAAATTACTAAACATACCTTTAAATTTTGTCTGTGTATGTATAAAATATTTATACTGTTTCTGGTTGCCATGACAACTGCATTTTAGTCATGTCACTGACCAAATTATTGAAATTTTTTAATCTGTTTCATGTAACAGTTGAGTTGTAAAGCTAGGCAGACACCAAAATTAGGCTAGTGCAAAAAAGCCTCCTACTCCTCTTCTGTATAGCCTTGTGCCAAAAAAAAAATCTAATGCACTATTTTAATCCCAAAAAAGTTTCTTTATTTTATTTTATTTTTGTGGCTGCTACAAAATAGGTGGGGGTTGGATGGGGGGGTAATGATCTGTGATGTATGGTTTCATTCGACTGCACCCTCACTTCTCTCTCTAAGAAATAGTTACTAACGCAACACCCTGTGTCAGAATTTTTACATATGAAAGGCAGGAATTAGTGTTGTAAGTGTATGTGTTTTCAGTTCATAGTTGTCTCGGGTAATTTATCGTCTTTATGGTTCATGTGAATATCAGGTTAACTAAAGTGGGTGCTTGACAAATCTTTGAAACATAGGGTACTTTTTTGACACAGCGTGGATTTATTTAAAAAAAACCCTGATATTCTTAGTTATACATAACTAAACTATGTATAGAAAAACTTAAGGGAAGTACACAACATTTACAGAGAAGCACTTTGTCAAGAATCATCTTGTTTCGCTAGAAACCTTGTGTACTTTACTTCTACTGTATTGTACCATGCTCTGGACTTTTAGACTTTTACTAAAAGTTCACAGTATGATATAAAGTGTGTATATGAAAGTATAAAGTGTGTATTGTTAATAAATATGGTTGTTGGGTTTGTTTGTTTGTTTGTTTGTTTTTTTGATGGCCTTTAATTTGTGACTTAGGGTCAGAGACAGACACTGCTGTTCAGTGCCACCATGCCCAAGAAGATCCAGAACTTTGCCAAAAGCGCTCTGGTCAAACCCATCACCATCAACGTGGGCCGAGCCGGAGCCGCCAGCTTGGACGTCATTCAGGTAAACACTTTGTGTACATTAATACAATCCTGTATTATCAGAGCAACAATAATTACTGGACAGGTCTGACTCCAGTATGCATGGGTTAGTGTCTTCGCTGCACTTGGAGTGGAAACTTCATTTTGCGGTGTCACACAGGATGGAGAACCAGACTCGGAGCTTATACTTCACATAAAATGGGTAGTTGCATTTCAACATTGCATCTTACTTTGTTGCATAATTCTTCCACAGGAAGTGGAGTATGTCAAAGAGGAAGCAAAAATGGTGTACCTTCTGGAGTGCTTACAGAAGACAGCACCTCCCGTATGTACCACTAACTTCCTCACACATTTTATCAAAAACCGCTTGCATGGGACTAATTAGTACAACCTATTATTCTCACAGCTGGTTTTGGTTAAGCAGCGCCTATCTCGGTTGTGCAGAATGAGAATGTAGTCTCACCATCCACTTTATTAGAATCACATTCATGCAGTTATCCAGTCAGCCAATCATGTGGCAGCAGCACAGTGCATAAAATCATGCACATACAGGTCAAGAGCTTCAGTTAATGTTCACATCAAACATCAGAATGAAGAAAAAGTGTGATCTCTGTGACTTTAACCATGGCATGGTTGTTGATTCCAGATGGGCTGGTTTGAGTATTTCAGAAACTGCTAAGCTCCTGGGATTTTCACACACAACAGTCCATGCCACCATGCCACGATCAGAATCACAGAGATCAGACTTTTTCCCCTGTTCTGATGTTTGATGTGAACATTACTTGAAGCTCTTTTTTTTTTTTATTCTTTGCATTGCGCTGCTGCTACATGATTGGCTGATTAGATAACTGCATGAATGTAAGGTGTTCCTAATACTGTGGACAGTGAGTGTATATTATATTGCATTAATAATACACGTATCTGAATTAAAGATGACAACATAATTCCCTGTCTGACAGAATGAACGACAGTTCTCATAAAATTACGTAGAGGACAAACTTTGCCACGTACGTTATTTTGAATAATCCTTTCGCTCTCAGGTGTTAATATTTGCTGAGAAGAAAGCAGATGTGGACGCCATCCATGAGTATCTGCTGCTCAAAGGTGTGGAGGCAGTGGCGATCCACGGAGGCAAAGGTAAATCACCATCAAACATACTGCTAACCTACTGGACAGAGAGCCTGAGCATGCTACAAGCTGGTGGAATTTTAGTTTTACTTGTTTTCGTATTGAACCCAATCACCTGTGATTTTATAACAGCAATATGAACTTTTTAATCTTAGTGAAAAAAATAAATCCTAATTAAATTAATTCTTTACTACACAATGTCTTAGGCTAGAGCTAACGCTGAGCCAACTGTGGCAGTACGTCATTTTTAGCTATCTTGAATTCCAAATGCAAATGCACGCTGACAAGCCTTTAGCTTCCCTCTAACTGACCCCACTCTATCTCTCAAAACTACATATGCCGTGTAAGGAAACGTGCCATTCTAAGTGGGGGCGGAGCTAATTTCTGGGCCGGAAATATGTAAAACAGCACCCTGAAACAAAGAAACTATCAAGAACCATTACATGGCAACAGTGTAAATCAGTATTTTTTCTAATGGATCTTCAAAATTATATCATGATTCTAAGTTTAGAAAAACTTAAAAATTACAAACTGCAACTTTAATGGCTAAAGAGGTTCCTGATTGTAGTTCTAATCTTCCTGTTGTCATTCTTTAGACCAAGAAGAAAGAACAAAAGCCATCGAGGCCTTCAAGGAGGGGAAGAAAGATGTTTTGGTGGCCACTGACGTGGCCTCTAAGGGTTTGGATTTCCCTGCCATTCAACATGTTATTAACTACGACATGCCTGAAGAGATCGAGAACTATGGTGAGAACGTGGGCAAAAAAAAAAAAAAAACCAAAACAGACTGCTATATAGCTGTTTTATGCCATTATTAGTTTATTATACACTCATTGTCCACTTGGATGGTGGACGGCGAGTGTATAATAAATGACAATGACAGCTTTCAGGCAGCAGTCTGTTCTATGTGTTGTGACCTTGTTGGATTTTTTTTTGCGGGTTTGAATGCTCATAAATTTCAACAAATTCTCTTCTCTGCCTGTTTGATAGTCCACAGAATTGGTAGAACGGGTCGATCGGGCAAAACTGGAATAGCCACAACGTTCATCAACAAGGGATGCGGTAAGAATGTAAAGTTATATCCCTCTATGTTTAGGTTTACTTATTCTGTAGACACTTATATCTAAATTTTAATCCAATACAACAAATATTTGCAAGCTTTTAGCAAAGCTATCAGTCATACAAGCATCGCCGGCTTAAACTATGATGTAGCCTACCTTAAATTTGTATTAAATAATCAAAAACTAGTGTAAATGTGTTGGAAGTAAACATTTAGGATATACTCACATAAGGGGAGTAACGTTGATGAGGAACCCTGAATGGAGTTTGCCATGCTGTGTGTGAATTCTGATCTTGTCCCCTCACCATTGCAGAGGAATCGGTGCTGATGGATCTGAAGGCTTTGCTGGTCGAAGCCAAGCAGAAAGTTCCACCGGTTCTGCAGGTGCTCCAGACAGGGGACGAAGCCATGCTGGATATTGGAGGTGAGCGTTTCATATTGTTTAATCTCTACTCTCAGATATACCATTCGCTTTCCTAGTGCACCCTGCTAATTTGAACACTATTGTTTAAGCTTTTTTTTTTTTATAGCTTTTTTCTGAGGTTTTGAAGCCTAACTGATGAAACAGATTTATTCATAAACCTGAATACATAAATGCTTGCAGGAGCATTTACACAAGAAACGCGGTATTCGAAAAACGCTAATGCCCAAGTGTCAATTTAAATATGCGGTGATTCCCTAATGTGAATCTCAATCAATTTCAAATCATATAATTGGCGACGAGCTAGTTTTCAGATATCTAAGTTTTATGGGTGTCACTAAGGGTAAATTTTGCAGTATAAATAAGCAAAAGTTTTGTAAATCTGGAGGGAATTTAGTTCAGTTGGCTCCTGCTCCTAAGTATGCTGTATGAAACTCACCCTTGTTTTCTCTTCTGTTTTTCCCCAGGAGAGAGAGGCTGTGCGTTCTGCGGTGGTTTGGGTCATCGTATCACCGAGTGTCCCAAGTTGGAGGCCATGCAGACGAAGCAGGTTACCAACATCAGCCGCAGGGACTGTCTGGCCAACAGCTCCATGGACTTCTAAGGCTCTGATGACACCTTCCTGGGTGTGGTCCTGGAATGATGCAAGGTCTGGTCGAGAGGAAAAAAAAAAATTACATGAAAGACCCAGGAATTCCAATTCAGCAGGACATTTTTGTGCTGTGACTATGACTGGGTTTGTAAAAAGGTGCATATTAAATATCTGTCTTGTCACACACTCTACAACTGCCTTCTTCCTGTGCATGAACATTTGAGTTGTGTTATGGCTGACTCATAACCTTTCCTAGAAACCTGACCAGCAATCTACCCACAGAGCATGATGATACATGCACAGATACAGATGTGGCATTAGGAGATCTGGAATTCCAAGTTGCTTGTTGGGAAGAATTCACTGAAATAATAATAACAAAAAAAGCAGAGTTAGTACAACTGAATAAACCACAGACTTTTGTACCAGTATACAGTATATTTACACTGAGGTAATTATCATGGCAAGTGATTAAACATGAGCTTGTAGTAGCAACACAAGGTAAGAAATGTGTTTTTTAATGGGAGAAGTGTTTTTCTTTTATTTTTTTTCTCCTCTGTTTTGTTTAAATACACCCCAATGAATCTGTAACAGTTTTATTTTAAAAACTGTTATTTTTTTTTTTTTACTTTTAATTTATTATTTTTCTGTGTTCAGTGAGGAAAGTATTAAGTGCAAATGTAATATTTTTGATATTGTAACATACCACTTAAGTAGTTTTCCTGCTTCATATGTAAAATGTCATGACATTAAAGTGAACCTGAAAGTATTTCCCAATCCTCTGTGTAGTAGTTAATTTCACAAGATAAATGAGTTATGCTGGTGTTCTTTACAAAAAAAAAAAAAATACCACAACATTGCTTTTACTTATGTACTTATTTAACAATGAATTATGCAGCTATGAGTTGTCAATCAAAAATACACCACAACTGTCTTCTTTTTATGCCCAATATAAACAGCAGCTGTGCCAATTGATGTGAACCTGGGATGATTGACAGTTGACAGCATACATGTTCTGACATACTGGAAGCCCCGCCCCCTTCCACCATCTCACCTTAGTACTCCTTTGGCCCATGCTCTTACCTCTGCTCAATTTTCCCGCTTGAAGGATGCACTGACGTGGCGCCCTCGCTTTCTGTCAAGGTAAATGGAGAATGTTTCGAGTTCAGTAACGTGACATAAAATCTCTGTCTATGTGTGACTTAGCTAACATTACACACGTATATAGCTACCACTGGTTAACTATTTATTAGGAATGCCCCGAAAGACTACACACACAATCATTTACACCTAGAGGCAATTTAGTATAACCAAGCTACCAAGTGGCATGTTTTGGGGAGGTGGGAGGCAACCAGAGAACGAGGAGGAAACCCACATGGACACGAGGAGAACATGCAGAACTCCACACAGACAGTAACCGACAGTGAGCTCAAGATCGACCTGGGACCCTGGAGCTGTGAGACAGTGATGCTACCAGTGTTAATTAAACATAGTGGAGTAGGAAAAGTCACAGTTGAACCTGCCGTAATTATGTCATTATTATACCTTGGGTTTCCTGACCTTGGACTAGGAAAGACCAAAGAAAACCCATACTCAACTCAGAACTGCTACGTAGAACGTCAGGAAGGTCTCCTCAACCTTGAGTTTAGCAAGTGACATCAAATCATCATGGCTGCTCACAGCATCAACAGTAAACAAAGTAGCACTTCTTTACTTTTAAACGAGTTATACAGTTTATATTCGTATTTGCTTTAGATCAGTCAACATACAGACATATTAGCTGCTTAAATCTCTAACGCTGACTATATAGTTAGCTGTTTTGAGGATGTAAATATACACTGCTCCTCACCATTGCCTGGCTAGTACTTTGCTAACAAAAGACGAACATGGAGGCATCCATGTTTTTCCCTCACTTTGTAGCTCGAAATCACGGTGGTTGAAAAAGGTGTGATTCCAAGTTCTGACTTCCCACTGCTGAGTTAAGACGAATACAGCATTACTACACAACTCACTTGATGAAAACCATGATATGGGACAGTCTGATAGTTTAAAAAAAAAGGTGGGATTTCCCATGTTGCAGTATCATTACCATACAAACACTACAGGCCACATCACAATACTGTTAAAGAATCAAATTTTTAAATGAAGGATTTTTTTTCACCATATAAAGTGAAAAGTGTGTGATTTAAGTGTACGCAAGTGAAAAAAGCATGCAAAAAAAAAAAAAACCCAGCATGTGTAAGCTTTTTCACACACAAGCAAGTTACACACCCTACCGTGTGAAATAACACTATTAAAATAGAAGTGTAGTTAAGACGTATGTGTGACAAAAATAATTCCAAAACATGTCAGGGTTTCAAATATGTGTCAGGGTTAAGCCTATTTCTGGACTATATTTTAGAATACATTTTCCATTCTAATTTTACATTACATTTATCCATCACATTATACTGAGTTGCCAGTTTATTAGATACACAATGAGTCAAAGGTTTTTAAATCAATAAGTAGCTATTATTAAATGTTTGTTGAATTGAGAAATGTTAGTAACTATTTTTTTTAATTGGAAAAATATTCAGTACTGTGCAAAAGTCTTAGGCACCCTATTTTTTTTTAAAGTACAAACTTTGTTATAGAGTTTTATTTTATGATTTCTACATTAGAGTCAGCACAAAAACATTTTAGATTTCCAAACATTAGTTTTTCAGCACAAAATTAAATGTTACAGAAAAATGTTTGTATGTCAGTAAAGAAAGCAGCAGATTATGTAAGAGACACTTTTCAGACAAAAAAAACACAATGAAGGGTTTTGCTGCAAAAATAAGAAGCGAGTCGACAGTCAAAGTCTCCAGACTAAGAGCTCATTTCCTTATAAAACTGCACACACTGTACCTGAGACTATTCTTTTTTTTTTGAACACCAAACATTGACTTTGTTTCATTTATTTCCTGCTCTTCACAGTATTTATTAATGCAGAAACATTTAATTGCATTATTTTTGAAATTAAAGGCATCTTTGCTCTACAGCATTTCTTTGCATTTGCCTAAGACTTCTGCACACTAAAATCGTTATCACTCTAATTAGTTTAGTCACACTTCATTTATATTTTACAGTTAACACCAGTTTAATAAATCTGAGAATGAGCAGTTAATAAGCTTTCATAATTTAATTGCTATTATTTGGTGTCATTCTGTGTAGTCTGGGGCAATAAAACTTTAAAAGGCATTACAACTGTAGACTGCTGGAGTCGGATGTAGTCCAATTTATTGCCCAGTTTCTTCCCCCAAGCAAACAGACTCCTCACTACCTAGAGACTGGAGTGACACCAACACACACACACACACACACACACACACACACACTCGTGCTCAACTGAACACCATTCCACTCACGCTGCAATTTTTGCACGTCTTTGTTAAATTGCTGCTAAGAATACCATAAAAAAAATACTGTATTGCCCACCTTTTTGCTGCTAACTAATATGTTATGTTTACATTTACAGCATTTATTATTATACTGTAATATCTTTTTGCACTTTATTCCACACTAGAAGTGTGTACTGGTCGGCGCTGCACTGTCCTTTACTGTGCCTATTGTCCTGTTTTAGTAATTATTGTACTGTCTTGCACTGTTTGCACACATCTGCACACGTGCACTTCACGTAGTCCTGTGTAGGTCTGTGTAGTCTTGTTTAGTTCTGTGTAGTCTCATAGCTCTGTGTTGTTTTATGTAGCACCAGCTGCATATGGTTGAAATGACAGTAAAACCACTTGCCTTATATCACAGCACTGATAAAGATGTGTGTAAATGCTGAATTGTTTTGCTGTGATGAGACATTTATTTAGCGTTTATGGAAGGAGTCTCCAGTGTCGGTGCTTTGTAACAGGACAAAGTAGGTCTACATCTTGACAAGTTCAAGAGGAAAAAAAAAAAAACCGCAAGTCATGACAGGAACTAAGTTGTTCTGAGGACATGCATGGTTCGGTAACTCTTTGCTTCATCACACCACCACGTCATTTTACCTTTTTTTTTATTACTTTTTTTTCCTCCACATCCCCTAGGTGTTTTACTCCAAAACACAGTTTTAAACCTTACCTCTATCTGTGTAATCTGTAGCCTGTAGGACATTACAATGGATGATAGTAAATCATTTGAAGAATACTGGTGATGGGGTAGAAGGTATCTGACACTTAGCAACATGTGCATAGCAACAGATACAGCGCCAGATGGCTACAAAGTGGCCTATATGGCATGTGCTAAAAGCGTAATTACATGGTACATGTATTTTACAGACTGGCACCTCGATGTATAAATGGTACATTACAAACCATTACTTCTGTATGTTTCCTGTCACTCAGAAGTACGTCTGGCTATGATTAACATCATGCTTATAAACGCTCCTGGTGGTGAATGACGCAACGTGCATGCGGAAATTCACATTAATCTTTTTGGTGGCTGGTTGGTGACACGCTCTTCAGTTCTCCTCAGCTCTAACGCGAGAAGAAGTGCTGAAGGATTTGCACTGAAGCGGCACAATGGATATATTAGTGAAAGAAGGCTCGCTGTTTTTACAGGGAGTCAAATTTGGAAAGGTGAGTCTTTAATTAAACACTTCTAACGCTGGTGTATGAGTCTTAAGGATAAACAAAGGAAAAGTTCCTAATACTTGTAGTAATTATTAATGTGAAACGCTTCAGTGTACCTGCCGTTTCAATCATCATATCTTGGCTCATTACTGCAAATACCACAAAATAATAAAAACGTAATGCTGACTATCATATTAATGCTACTATGGTTTTTAAAAAAACATTTTAAACACAGGATATATTTCCTTCACAACAACCTCTGAGCTTATTCAGGTAAATAACTTAATTTTAGTTTAAAAAACAGTATGGTTTTCCCCCATCCCTGCCCACTATAACTTCATTTTACCTTGAAATATAATCATTATAATACCTTAAATCATATTATTTGCATTCATATGTGAATCCATTTATCATCTCCTGCCTGAAACATCCTTGACTATGAGTCATCCATTATAGGTTATTAATAAAAGGGCATTTCAGCTTCATAAAATCCAGTTAAAATGGTTACCTGAACACATTAATCCCTGTGAAATATCTGGAACACTCCACAACAGGAAACTGCATCATCTGAATTTCCTAAAAATCATGGGAAGAAGAAGAAGAAAAAAAAATTCTCATTTTCCCCTTATTTTCAATGATATTCTGATACTGATGAAGTCACTTTGAAAATACGCAAATTGTAGATAGCAAGTAAATTATTAATTTTAAAAAATAATGTTAATTAAATCATCTGAAAGTCCTTCATGTCTTTATGCCATTATCACAGGCACTAGTTTACCCCATTTAATGTATTTATTCATTTCATCCTTAAAAACTCAACTCTGATACTCATTTAAGAACAAAATCCAGCAAAGAAACCTTGTTTAAAAAAAAAAAAAGAAAGAAAGAAAAAGTACATTTTTGCTGACCCTGGCTGTAAAAATCACCCAGGACATCTCAAACAAAACGTCTGAGGTGTTATTTTCATACAAAGTATATTTTTGTCCACTTTCGGTACTCATGTGGTTATCGCAGATAGATAGACAGACAGGTTTGTTTTTTCCCCTCCCCAATCCACCAGCATGAAAATGCTGCTAAATTATTCATAACAAATCGTGGGAACTTGGGAGTGTCTGGATAATATTAACATGCTGCATTAGGAAAAGCCGCAGCTGTTTAGGCAC
The DNA here is from genome assembly GCF_027358585.1 of Pangasianodon hypophthalmus. NCBI lineage: Eukaryota > Metazoa > Chordata > Actinopteri > Siluriformes > Pangasiidae > Pangasianodon > Pangasianodon hypophthalmus. Next base: position 22,965,899 of record NC_069722.1, on the reverse strand, counting down.
CCGAGGTGTCTCCGTTTGCACAACGGCATTTATAGGCTATGAATCATGCATATGAGAGTGAGGCAGCTCAGCGTCTCAGCTTCTTACCTCCAGCACTTACCCGGTCTCGGTGCAGAAATACAGAAACAAGCTGTTTGATAATGCTCAGAGTTCAATTAGAGAAGAAAGGACTTTACTTCCCTCGCTGCAGATCTCCACACTAACTTGTAATCACATGCAAAGGACCGGAGCATGTATATGTAAATATAGATAAATAGGTAGGGTACACTCTCTGGCCACATCCTGTTTCCTGCCAGTTATGTTGCCCATACACTGAGTAATATCTGTGGTCTGGAACACATTCCCAAATGCTCTGATGATGGCGAATCTTTCTGACCAAGTGACAGGAAATAAAATGCCACATCATCAATTTTACTCTATTTGCAAAAACCAACATTTAATTAAACGACTTTAAATAAGTAAAGAATAAACATCTGGGAGGCCTGCTGTTATAGGAAAATAAGCAACAACAGGGTGGAAAGACACTGTTTAATGTTGTGAAACACCCACCAACTCAACTTAGTTCCTGTTATCACTTACATTCTAGCAGCTATAAACAGTCCTTCCCTTATCGGCCTCTCTTCTGAACATAATAAAAAAAACGCAGCTTATCATTTTACTGATAAACCACAAAGTGTAAACTCATCTGTCTTTAAGATGTCGGAAAAGTGAGGGGGTTCCTTCCGACTATCGTGAAGCGCTGACCCTGGAGACTCCTACTGACCAATTAAAATCGAGAATTCCACAGTGCCTAAAGTGGTCTAATTCTTTTATTATAGTCTCAAAATGAGAAGTTTTACACGAAAGACTAAATTCGTAATTCATAATGCCGGTACCTTTCCATGTCCCTGTGTCTCTGTGTGATGAATAGAAGATCTGGAGGAAGATTTGGGTGACAGTGTTTAAGCCTAGCCAGGCGGGAATCGGTCGCATTGAGATGTATGACATGAGGGAAGGAGCAGGCATGTCTGCGAAGCTTGCCATGCTAAAGAAAGCTGAGAAGCGGGTGATCCGGCTGGCAGAGTGCCTCAGCGTGACGCCGGCGCTGGGTGAAAGCTGCCCGGCAGGCTGCACAGCCTTTTACCTCAACACAGCTCAGCGCATCTACACGCTGGCAGCGCCGACGCAGGACGACTGGGTATCTGCTCTCTGCTCTCTGGCATTTCAGGTAAAATCATTGTGCAACCATTAAAAATCAACATTGTGCATTAATTCCTTTAAGAGTACAATGACATTAATGTGACTGAAAAGCCATTTGAGGGACACAGTTTTGTTGTAATAATGCCAGCACTTTTTAAAAAAGTTAAAAACGCTTTTAGGGGGTCACATGGTGGCAGGGGAGGCTGATGTATATGAGCTCACAGGGCTAAGTCTTTCAAAGATAAAAAAATTCTTACAAAACTGTTGTAACAAAATACACAGAATGGCGTGAAGAATCGAGAAGAGATGCTGGGGCTGATTTCTTTCTAGCCCAGTCTGTAAATTCATGCAGCCAATCAGTGACAAACATATCATGTGATTACCCAGAAGGAAAAGCCTCCTAGATTTGCTCTCCATTTGCGCTGATATTTTTCAGACAAACCTGTAACACGTTAGCAGTCAGTAGCAGTAATTAAGTAAGCGGAGGTGAAGTACAGTTGCCTTCGGAGAAGTAACTTAAAGTAGACACTGACCAATCAGAGTACAAATTACACAAAAGGAAAGAAGACAGCACTTAACTAGTGTTTTCTGTTTTGAACGGAAGGGTTACAGCTTTTCTGTCTGGTACTCCGGGGGAACATGGCATGAACATTTCAGACTTAAAACACTTTAGAACAAATCTTAGAAAAAATTTCGAACTCACAAATGTCTGTCTGTCTTTAAAGTGTGTGTGTGTGTGTTTGTGCATGTGTAATAGTTACCACATCTCATTCTTATCAATGAGACCCCGTGATATAATGCATTGCCTAACTCTAATACTTTTATTATCGAGCTGGTGATAGATTTTTGCTCACATCTAATATGAACTGTATGAACTCTAGGTTCATAAGCTCACAAACTTGTCACATGCTGTTGCCAAGCACCGCCTACTTTCAGAAGAGGCTATTTGACGGACACTTCAAATATCCAATCACAGAGCTTAAATTTTGTGCGAGGGGAAGATGGAGGAAAAAGATGCTTCAATAAAACGGCTTCAAAGAAAACTCTTGAATAACTTCAGAAAAAAAAAAAAAACAGTTTTTTCAGTCTTTCCCCAAAGAGCCCACTGTTGTCAAAGAACAAGCACTGGGTCATTCTGTTAAGCAAATAATGACATTTAAGTGCACTTCAGTGAGACAGGTAAATATACATATTTAAAGCTGTTATCTAGCTAATTAGCATAAGTATTAAAATCACTGAACAGTTAGTTAGCCGATGCTAACTGAGTTATAAGAGTTGTAAGAGTTTACCACTTACTAGCTGTCGAGGAGAGACACGAGTTACCAGAAATACCAAAAATATCAAACTTTTGGAGCTTTGTTCTGTCCTTTTTTTTCTCTTTCACCTCTCTCAGCGCCATTTTTATGTTCATAATTGAAACGCCGACTCTCTTTAGCACTGCTGCAAACACTTAGCATCCAACAAACCTAATTAAACTGACCATTAACGCTCCCCAAACCACGTGATCAATTTAGGCGCATCCTATTGGATAGTGATACAAAATTACAAAATGGATGAACTTCAAGTTATCATGTACTAGGTACAGTTTAAAAAGTCAGTTGTAACCATGAACTAAATTTATTTGGCTGTCACTGTTTCTATAAAAGGCAGAAGACACAAGCTGTGATAGTTAAATAAAGTAATACCTCAGTGCTGTTACAGTCTTAATTCTGACTCATCAGGAAGTGTTGAATTTTCTATAATAGCAGCTCTGACAATAGTTCCAGCTGTAATTCAAATCAAATCTCATATTGATGCATGCCTTCTCTTACATTATTGTTTCCATAATCACATAAGTTTTTTGTGAGATGTTTATTTAGCTGGAACTTTATGTTTTCCAACAAGGGAAAGTATTCAGGACATAGGTGTTTGCATTTTCTACTTTCTCTGCAATATGCCAAGCTCCATTTTTGTTTGTCTTATTAACTTCAGAAGAGAGGAAAAAAGAGAAGCTGGTGAGAAAATGAGTGTTTACAGCTGCAAAAAAGTGATAACAGGAACTAACATGTTTCATAGATATTTCACAACATTAAATAACCCTATAAAAGGATTAGAATTGGTCCAGGACATATCACACCACCCCGTCACTGATTATTTTCCTTTTACGTCACACCTTAAAGTGTTATTCTTTACAGAAACTACATTCAATTTTCTATGCTAGTGTGCTACATAGTGCAACTAATTATCAAGTGTAGGGTACAGTGTTATTTTAAACACAGCCCCCTCTAAAAGGCACCATGAATTTAATGTCCTCCTAAAAGGACAAACATAACGAATAATTCAGACTTCACCCTTACTTATTTTAAGCATTTTTGGTATATGATTAAAAAGCTTAATTGAATCAGGACAGGTATTCACAAAGCCTCTCCGATCACCGTCAAATAAAACTGATACCACATCAACAGATCTTCTTGTCTTTCAGCTCTCTAAGACCACACAAGCATAAATAAGCTGCAAAGTATATTTTATACAATGTGATGATAAAGCAGCAGATTTTATAGCTCATGTCACACTGAGGACTGCTGGGAATAATCTTCTGTGCTGGGGTTTATTTCCTGTGTGATAACTGAACCTGCAGAATGAGGAAGTTCTGATAAACCTCACCTCGTCTTCACATCTCACTCTGTTGCTTGCACAAGATCTTTTCTGGCTGCTCTTCAAAGACGAGATGTGAAAAAGAGGAATTGCATATGCTGACCGTTTTGTAACATCTCCATTTATTTTCTCAGTGGAACGAGGGAGGTGGCGAGGCCAGGAGAGCGCAGGGAGATGGTGGTGGTGATGATGCGCCCATGACTGAAAACGACATCTACTCCACCTTGAGTCCAGGTGAAGTGGAGCTCCTTGTTTTTTTTTAAACTGCTTTATCGGCTTTATCATTCCCTGCTTGGTGCACATCACTAGTTTTTAAGAATTTAAGTGAATTCTACTGTCATTTCAGCCATCTCTGAGGATTCTGAGATTCTTCTAAAATGATAGGTCTGGGCCTTGTAGAGGCTGACCTCAAGTCATGATTGTTATCAGTGTTTTGCAAAAGCATGTGTTCTAACAGGAAATGCACCAGTTTCTGTGTATTGTGCACTGTGTGTACTTTTGACCCAGTCAGTAAAAAGAATTGGTGACATCAAGACATGATTTCGATAAATTTTATTATTAGTCATAGCCCTACTGGGACACAAATATACCATGAACTCATGTCTGGTCATTTTGTGTCTATGAGCTAGTGACATTTGGTCTGTTAGTAAGATTTCAGATGCTAGGGGCAATATATCATAGCCACTCCATCTACGGGCATGTTTTTGGAGGACCAGGAGGAAACCCACATGCACATGGGGAGAACATGCAAAGCTCCACAGAGACAGTAAACCGAGCTTAGGATCGAAGCGGGTCCCAGGAGCTCTGAGACTAATACTCACCATGCTGTCCCATGCTTATCTTTCTATCCAAGAAAACTTCACTGTATGGAAAGGAGTTTGCAGAGTTACATCAATATGGTCTCTCATTCTGCATACAGGTCAGTTCCAGGTGACGGTGGCAAGCTCAGAGGCATCCATTCGTTGCTGCATGTTCGGATCGTACCTGCTGTCCCCTGAGAAAGAGTCCCTGTGCCTGCTGAACATGAAGACAGGCCATGCTGCGTTCTGCTGGCCGTATCGCTTTCTCCGCAGATTTGGCCTGGTCAAGGTATGCATATTTAAACATATTCAAAATGGCAACCATAAGTCTTTTTTTAGGTTTATATTACTGATTCTTTCATAGTAAAGGCTATGTGGCTTTCATAGTTGTGACTATGTAAAAAAAAAAAAAAAAAAACACAAAAACTGTAAACCACCAACACCTACTCCCACTCACTGCTAACCCCAAAGAACAATCATCCCTCCCCCACGAATAAACACATAAATGAAAATAAAAGAATGGGAGAAGGCCGTACTTGGGTGACAAGTAATGAAGGACTGCCAGCACCTATAAAACTAATTTGGGGTCCCTCATGGGACAAGTACAAGGTTAAAAGCTGCAGAAAATGATCTTTTGCACACTGCATGGGGCATCATTTCAAACATGTCCTTGTCAGCCTAACAAGTTCCAGCAATTAAGAAGAATTAAGGCAAGGACTTGTGCTCCTTCACCCTTACCTATTTTTGACCCCTCAGCATTTTCTTAAAGTTCTAGGTTCTCAGATTCAACAAAAGACTTATACATTTTTGTCAACCCTGTTACAGGAAGGAATAACTATCGAGGCAGGCCGTCGTTGCCAAACAGGAGAGGGCCTCTTCATTTTCCTTTCCAAGCAGGGGCCACAGATCTACCGGGCTATCGAGGAGGCCATCATGCATCAAAGCGTGCAAGACCTGCTGTCCAAAGCTACCGCTTTGCCGCAAGAGAATACGCTCCCACCGCCACCGCCACCGCCACCGCAAACAGCCAGTCCGGCATCTCCAAAATCTGGCATCTCTCGAAGAAACCTTGCACTACCTGCACTTCCCGGCACAAAACCCCCCATCAGAAGCCCTCAACCTGAATCTACCGAAGCACTGTATGCCAAGGTAAAGCCTCTGCCCAAACCAAGAAATGTACCGACACCTCCAGCTTTGCCTGTGCCCAAACTCATGCCTGAGCCAGAGACAAAGCCAAAAGATTTGGACATTAGTGACCAGGAACCTGACTATGAGTCCTGTGACTGGAACCAGAAAACCCAGACGAAGGAGGACAGTTCTGACAGTCAGTTGTACAGCACAGTCAGACCTCTGCTCCATACCAGAAGAAAACCCGATGTAGATACCAACCAAGAGCAGCTTAAAAGCAGCCGACAGTCTCCCGAATTTGGCCACGCCGAAGTCCCGGTCAGCTTCAAACAAATCCTATCCGATGTTCTCTTCAAAGATGTGACCAGGATCGCACCACCTCCTCCACCCAAAACATACAGAGAGAACTCAAATCTCTCAGCTGAACCGGATTACTATGAGATCCAGAAATGAACTAACCACTATTAAAAGAAACCCAACCGTAGTGTGTTCGGAAGGTCTGAAGCAACGTGGATCTGATTTCCCAGCTGTTGTAAAACCTTCGTGCAAAAATGCTTTTTCTATCAGGTCTCAATTTGATTTCTCTGGTACCAAGTGTATGATGGAGCTTGAAATAGTGCAGATTGAAGATTGGTAGAACGCTATCGTGACTGAATTGTCCTGATGCGTCAAAAAGTTCGAAGACGTAGTTCGAAGACGTATCAGACTGCGTTCGTGCACCAGTGCATCATTCTCATTGAAATGAATGGTTTGTGAGCGCTACAGAATGTATTTATTGCACTCTGCTTGACAAATTGCCTTTTAAGTGTTGCTGTATTAAAGTATTGGCACTCCTAGCTCTGCTTGGGTTGCTGGCTACTACTTCAGCCGGCCAACCAACTTGCTGTGTTGCTCTTGTACTTAATAGTTCACTCTGTTATGGAGACATCCAACTGAGCCAAGAACATTTTAATGTACAATAAGTTATGTCTATTTTTTTAAATATCATATCAAAGAAAATCAACATTTTGAATAGTTCCATACTAACTGTGCTCATTACTAGTTATCAGCCCACAGCCTCCAGAGAAAAGATTGACAGATCTTGAATAATGTACTTGAATAATGTACGGATAGTTATGGGTTCGGTACTAAGAATTGGCCGATACTCCGAGCTCCGGGAGCGCTCGTTCCCTAATGAACACGATTAGATCCAGTGCGTTCCTTTGCACTATGCATACAGTAACTGCAATGATATTGAATGTAAGGAAAATTGTTATTTATGGTGAACATGATGAGTGTGTCAGAGGTTACACATAATGTAATAATATATAATATAAAACATATTTAATCATAACAGAATGTAAATGGTCTATACATTAAAACAGTAAATGCTTTTTTGCCTCTTAAATTATGGTTTTTATTAAACAGTTTGAGTTGGAAAACGATTGCATTACATACATAAATAGCAGTTGGTTCATTGGCAGTGGATTTATGTTACGTGTGGATGTAGATCACAATGCTCAGGTAATAAAGTGCAGAAATCCAAAAAAAAAAAAAACAGAGTTTCACGTAAAGGTTATTCTGTGGGCCATCTTGAGTTCATATTCATTTCCGCAACAGGCTACTTTAACAACTACTGCATCTATTTGGTCCCCTTTAATGTCTACTAAAACACAGACAGAGATAATAGTTTTATGAGCCCACATACAATCGCAGGTTTATTTTTAGGGCTGCAATAATACCTTGTTTGTGAAAGATTATTGCTGTGTTATTGGCCTTTACAATACTGGTATATCAGAGAAAATCTTCCAAATAATTTGACCAAAAAATATAAAAAAACAAACAAACAAAAAATATAGCAGGCCTGTGTTTAACCATGTCATTTTGTTTTGGTCTCCAATTGTACATATCAAAAAGTCATAAACACACTAATATTAGTAGAATAAATAAGCTGACTCTAATGCTAAAAAAATATTTCTGTAGGCTTTTCTGTCCTTTCTTTTTTAAAGACACAAATGGTTCAGTCTGTCCTGTACACAGACTCTTTATTTAAATGGGCTATTGTAGGCTAATCATGCCTTTCTCCTAGAAAACAAAGAAGAAAAAGAGAAAGAAATCAGAAATGAGATGAAGGGTGAGCTAGAAAATAAAAGTGAAGTTAAGGTGAGCTTCTTTTGTAAAACTTTAAACTAGTTTACACTGAGTAAACACTCGAGCGTCCCAGATAAAAACAATCGATGTGGCTGTTTGAACAGAAGACGAGACGGTAAAAATGAGAACAATAAAAGTAAAGGGAAGTGTGTTTACAGTGCAATTACTGATAACGCCCTGTTTTAATGATATTATGTAAAATCTGTGAACAAAAGCTCGTTTAAGTACAGGATTGGCACAGCTAGGAATCTCACCGTCCAGCGACAGCCCTGCAGACGAAGCCCTCGGCTGGGAAAAGCCTCAGACTGGACAGAAGTCTCCGCTCGTTGGAAAGTCAGAAGTGTGAAACTACTCTTATAGCACAGGAAATTGTAATTTCTGTCATACATGTGACACTTTTTATCCATTTATAGATACACTTAGTGTTGTGAAGACTTTCCCATGGCGGAAAACTCTCCTTAAGGAAAGCTTAACCATATGTGTGTATGTATATATTCACCACACTATGCTACTATCAGAGCCGCTGTTATAGAAAATAAATCAACCCCTTCTGACTCGAGAATATAGTGATGGTGAATGTGGTATAAATACAGTTAGCGAACTGACTTAACTCTTGGTGCTTACTGTTAGTTAGCTATCCAAATTAGCTAAATAGATAGCTCACATTAACCAAAACAACAAACTGGAGTTAGGCAAGTTAGCTAGAATGTTTGTGAATAGTAAAATTTTTTTAGTTGGAAATTTGTTAGTAAAAAAATAAATAAATTGTGTGGCAATGAATAAAAAGTATTCTGTTACATGCTGTTTTAGGTTTGAAATTACTATTAGGTGTGTGTTAGCTACTTCCGGCCATTCAGGGGCTTCCTCTTCACCCAGCCTGGGGCTTCACAGCTGAGCTTTAGTGTCATTAGAAAATATCGGTGTCTTGGTATTTAATAATCACTACACAGTCATTTGCTCATATATACGCAGTTTTTTTCCCTCCCCATCAGGTGCTCACTGAGTTCCCGGATGTCCTTCTTCGGCGTCACTGCAGTGTGAAGACTCTCCGTCGCTGCCGTTGGCCGACGCGAGCTCCATTTTTTCGGGATCAAAGTGAGCCGAGGGCGCGGACAGGATCAGCACGTGTCCTTCGGTCACCGGAGCCGCGGATGGCGTCGTTGTCGTCGTCGTCGCGTCCACGGCGTAACCGGCGCACGGCGTCTGAAAGCAGCGACGCGCGCGAGATGCGTCCCCGGTGCCACGCGCCGCAACGCCCTCGAGCAGCTCGGACAGTTCGGCGATGTAGATCTGCGCCATCTGCAGCGTGTCGTACTTGGACAGCTTCTTGTCGTTCTCCAGGGAAGGGATGACGCTGCGCAGGCGGTCGAACGCGCGGTTCAGGCCGTGCATGCGCCGGCGCTCGCGCGCGTTCGCCGCGACGCGCCGGTGCCTGTGCGCGGCGCCCAGAGGATGCTCTTTAGGGGCAACGGCGGCGACAGGGTCCGGCGAGGTGTCCGGAGTGACGTCGGGCGAGGCGCGCGCGTAATGACTGGGACGGGCCGCGGCGGGGGCATGCGCGTGCGCGCTCATCCAGCCCCGCGGGTCACTGCGGGTCAGCGTCGCGCGCTCGGACTGGGGGATGTCCTGCGGGCGCTTTGGCACGTGCGCTTCCGACCAAGTCAAAAGTTCAGCATTGGCCATCATGGTCAGAATATAAGACTTGGTGGAAAAATAAAACGTGTAGAGGCCTTGATGTGGGTCAGTTTTATTAATTCCAGTAAAGGAAAAATAATAATAATAATAAAAAAATAATATGGAGCAAAAATCCTTGATGCTCTTCAACACTCCTCCAGGCACCTTTTTAAATCCCAGCACCTCTACTAGGAGTTAAAGGAAGTAGGCAAAAAAAAAAAAAAAAAGCAATGATGAATCTGTTGGAAACTTTGCAGGTGAAGCAGAAGGACTTGATCCCTCTCGCCTCCTCAAGCTGCCTTTTCCAAGTCCAAGCAATTCTTCTATGAGTTAAAATGAGTTTAAAAACCTCAGCTGAAGATCTTTAAGGACGGTGCATCTACTCAGACACTGATCTACTGTCAGATGTGGAGACACTTCCTGCCTTCATCCAGGTGCCTTGATTGCTCCTTTAGTACCCATTCGGAGTGGACCCTCCTCCCCTCGGAGCTACAGTCGGGTGTTTCAGGGCCAATAGGAAAAGTTCCTCTCACGCCCACAGAAGAAAGGAGGATTTGTGGTTTTGACACTTTAGGAAGGCAATTGTTCTCTTGTGATGGATGATTTTGGGAGGGAAAATGTTACATTATAATACTAATTGCATTGTGATTCTTCTCTTTGGAGAGAAAAGATTATTCCACCACCAAAAAAAAAAAAAAAAAGATGGTCTCTGTGTAAGCCAAAACACATGGATAGGTGATATTTTTACACCATGATAAGTCACTGCACTGTTTATTTTCTTCTATCCACGACTAATTAATGAGATCAGAATTTCATGCTTTTGGTGAAAACACACCACAGGATCCGACTTCAGTTAGGAAAAACGTTCTTATTTTCTTCAAAACTAGTTTAAATTTCAAGATTCCACATCGCAATAATAAATTGCATATCCTAGTCAATGTGTGCAAAACATTTATACCAGTGCTGAACTTGGGACTGTTGAGCAAACATCCTTATACACTGGAATCAACAGTCAGCGCCATTGGGGAAGGAGCTGACTTCTTACAGCAGCGTGATGTATGATTGTGTCAGTTCTCAAATAAACTGTAAAAGGGAGCAGCGGAGTGTTTAAGGCTATAAACCGAGCAGGTGGAAGGCGGCTCGTGAGGCACACCTGTCGAACCCCGTAACTCCAGCCCAAGCAATGAATCACTCAGGTCAACAAGATGGACTCAAATAATAACAAGCACTGAGCCAAGATCATCGACTGCTGTGGCATGCTGCCGTGGAAAGGAGATTTCATTCCAATATAATTTTGTGCCGTATCTATTTCTTCCTCAAGTGAACGTAAAAATTAAACTGAGCTTAACTCAACACTTAATAAACATGTATTTATGCTTAAAATGCATATAAATTAATTTGTATATTATACACAATATACTGTATGTATATATAAAATTACATTTTAAGATATTTTTAATTATCCAACCACTTAATATAATAAATACACAAATAAATATCTAAAATATAAGTTTTTTTTAGTATAAGACGTTGTCATTTTTATTTAATGTATACATTTTTAACATAACTACTTTAATATATTTATTGTGTATTCAATTAATTATTAAAATGCATTTTATGAAAACCTGAAAAAATAGTTGAGCTTCTTTTAAATGTATCTATTTTTATAAGAAAATGTTTATATTTTATTTATTGAATAAATGCAATTTAATTTATACCATCTATAAATAAATATACTATAGATTATGACGGTTAAAATATTATTAATAATACAAAAAAAACTCTATATAAACTAAATTTACATGCAGATCCTCTTAAAGAGCTGAAACTGCAAATGATGCAAGTGATCGAGAATCTTTAAATATTCACAACCTGAACGAGTTTGTACAAGTGCTACCTAAAAAAGGACAAAAGTGCATAAACAATAAATGATAAATGCCAGTGCAGAGCAACACCACGACGGATTAGTTCGAGGCAGGTCTTCAGGGTCGTTAATGTGTAGCTCTGCATTTCCTGCCTGTAAGCGTTTTTGCCTTTTGGCTCAGCAGACACCCGAGGGCTGAGTTCCATCAGCACTGTAACACTCGCGGCCTTGTGTTTTGGCATGGATGGTGGTGGGGTGTGGGGAAGATCATCGTAAGTCAGTCGGTCCCCAGGGGCCCCGAGAGGCTGCTCATCTGAGGGAGGGATGAAAAGGGGCGCGAGGCGGGTTGCCTGGCGTCCCCTGGCACCCGTCGCCCAGTCTGAGGCTCGCTGCACATCTCCCATATGCTGTCATGGGTTACGGTTAAACTTTTTTTTCTGGAGTCTTGGTGAAAAGTTGACGGCAGCGTGGGGTGAAAACAATGATTTCAGTTACAGCTCCATGTCTGACACCCTAATAATATAATAAATAATTATTTACATAGCACCCTTCCCTTCCTTTATTAAAATTGAATGAATTTAAATGTATTTTCTACATCTAAATATTTAGATGTAAAAAATACAGCAAGATCCCTAATTCATTGTGAGATAATTTAATGAATATAATGCATATCCTAACAAAGGAAATATTTCAAAATGGTACCAAGTTCCTAGGTTTACGACTATCAGTCTGTATGTGTGTGTGCACGTGTGTAATAGAGAGAAAGCGAGAGTGAGTGTGCGTATGTGGTAAATATTAAAGTTAAATAAGGAAATCAGCATGACCTGCTAGCCCGTCATCGGGTTAATGAGCCTTACACGGAGCTGAATAAATGGGCACGCTCTGCGTCCATTCATTTTCCTCCACGCATGTTTAATCCTCGCCACCCTACTGGCGCGCGCAACAGCCTGCAGCCCTGCCGAATAGGCAATGAGGAGAGAGAGTCCCACTCCCCATCTGCTGTGGCCCTGAGACCCGGGGGAGTGGAAGATGGCAGGAGCGTATCAAAGGTCAATCTGGAAACAGCCACCCGCCGTGCCGGTGTTTGAAGCCCACTGAGGCAGACGGCCACGCACGGGCCAGCAGACTGGAGCTGGTTTTCAAATCCTGCTCCTGCGCTGCACTTTTTACAGCACCTGAAACCTCAGTTTAAAAAAAAAAATCAGGTAAAACATGTCTTGTTCAGAGATCTAAATATCTGCAAAATTAGTCTGAGCACCGTAAATATTCCTAGATAAAAAAGAAATCTAACAGCTTTAATTAACACTTGTTTTATGTGGCTGTTTTTGAGATGTAGAAACGCAGATCTCTCCGCTTCTTCTTCCTTCCTTCGCCTTGGTAAAAGCGACCATATTTTATAGGCTGTGACCCTGAACAGTTCCGAATCAACACCTCGGACCATATTCATTAGCATTCTAATATGACTCTGCTCTCCTTGCTGTCTGACAAATGAGGTCACCTTAAACCTTGGTCATGATAGGTTTTATGAGCATGTGTCATCTCTCAGATGCTAAGACCACTCAGATAGAACGGGCCTTACAGACCAGAAATAGAATTTAGACCATGTTCTAAAAATGAACTGTTACTGCTGTTAATGCATTGCATGGCATACAGCATCTGAACAGGATGCTATAGACCTTATACCTGGACACTATAGACCATGTACCAGGATGCTGTAGACATACCTGGATGTTATAGACCTTATGACTGGACACTATAGACCTTATATCTGGACGCTATAGACCATATGCCTGGACACTATAGAAATTATATCTGGACATTATAGACCTTATATCTAGACACTATATATCTTATACCTGGACGCTATTGACCTTATACCTGTATGTAACAGACCTTAGAATAGTTCAAAAGCGCTAGGGTTTCTGACTCTATCCTGACCTTGGGTGCATGTTCTCCCCATGTCTCAGTTCTTTGGTTTCCTCTCATCTTGCAAAAGCAAGCCAGTAGTTCAATCAGCTAAATTGCTGAAATCGCCCCTAGATGTGAGCGAGTGTGTATGTGTGTGTATGGTGTCCTGTGATGGACTGGCGTTCCCATCCAGGGTGTATTCCTGCTTCACTCGTAGTGTTCCCGGAATAGGCTCAGGATCCCCCACGACTCTCACCAGGATAAAACACTCACTGAAAATGACTGAATGAATGTATATTGTGGTGGGTGTCTTCACAAAAAAGGCATACACTGTTATACAGAAAAGGCCTGATCACTCTTAAACCTCATCTGAGAACGCAGAATGCTTGAAAGCGTCTCAATGGAGCCAATGGAGATAGATCAGTACAGCAAAGATGCTTTATAGTACGAAGCAGTTGCATTACAGCTGCATTGTGGGCAATAAAAATACATGTCAAGTGTTAATGCATAGCTTCGTTCCCAGTCCTGCTCCTGAATTGCACATTTCACTGGATCTGAACATCTCTGATTCAACTTTGACTGACAGATTTGGATTGCCTTTCCAGCTCCAGATTAAACTCATCACTCATTAACAAGCTCTTTGTGAGGTTAGTAAGTGTCTGATAAAGTGTACAATACAGGAGGAACTGCAACCGCTGGCCTACATGAGCCAACAAGGTCGTTTCATTTAAGAGATTTTAATCTCTATTGGGCTGGAAGCCAGTTTAATTTGACAACCCTGAATCCACAGTGTGTGCTTCTTTACAAACTGGTGTGCATTCAAGCACATTCACCACTTACACTCTTGGAAAAAAGAGTGTACTAAACTCTGCAGGTGTCACTAGTGTGGTCCACTGAAGTAAAAGATACATACTAAAGGTATTAAAAAAGGTGTACTCTTGAGGGTAGGACAAGAGGACACAAGAGGATAAGGAATGATACAGTATAGTGTAGCAATCAACAGAAATTAAAACTGTATGGAATTGTTTATAATATTATCACAAATAATAAACTTGCACTAGCTAACTTTTGTTGCTATATATATAAAATTATATATATATATATATATATATATATATATATATATATATATATATGTGTGTGTGTGTGTATACAAGTGTATAATATTATACTTGTAGCATTATAGGCTATATATAGCTACAACAAATGCAAGTAGAAAGTAAAGTAATAATTATACATAATAAAAATATTAGTATTAATATTAGGCCTGTGTGTTTAAGCCGATATGTTCATGCTAACAAAAGTTGGCTAGTTATATATATATATATATATATATATATATATATATATATATATATATACATAGTTAAATTAAATAATTAAATAATATTATAATATAATATATAGTTAAAATATTATAATATTATTTAATTATTTTAGTTTTATAGTTGTTTTTTTAAAATAACAAAATGTACAAATGCTTATAAATGCTTTCTACAATAAAATAATAATAAAAAATAGTATAAAATAGTAAAAAAAAAAAAAAAAGCTAAAAATATATATTTGTGTAAATGTAATTATATTAATATTGATTCTGTGCGTGAGTGAAACAGTGCGCATGCGCGCTGCAGGACCATTTATATGCTTATACAGTGTTTACAGTAATTTAGCCGCCCTGCCCCTGCCCTGTGTGTGTGTGTGTGTGTGTGTGTGTGTAGGGGGGTAAAAGCAGAGAGGAAGGGTTCTTTATGAGCAGGACTCAGTGAAGCGAGGCTGAATGAGCCCCATCTAACCACTGGCCTCGAGTTTCATTAAACAGCCGAGCTGATCGGACATTTCCACTTTTCACACAATAAGAGCCTATATGAGAGGAGATCACACACACACACACACACACACACCCTCCTGTGCTTCATGTCTGGGCCATGCAATTACTCTGTTTCACCCCGAGCGATGCAGGCGCGCGACGTTTATATGCAGGAGCGTTTATTTTTACCCGCAAATTGAGGAAATCAGTAGCGTCGCTCATTTCAGGGAAGTGAAGTCAAACACTGCTCCTGCTAAGAGGATCATTAGAGTTAGAGCTATCCATCCAGGCGCTGGCAATTAATCAAACTATTGCACCGACAATTTGCTCTGTGGAACTGCCCTATCATTAAAGCGCAAACGCACGCGGAAGCCACGTGACGTCTCCGGTTCCTGGTGAGCTCGCGCTTATGCTGCATTCATCATCACTGCAACGCATTCATTTTTCTTTTCTTTCTTCACTCGAAACTTCACCTCAGAGCAAGAAGAAATGAAACTTTAGGGGCATTAAGCTACAACTTTGTCATAAAATCACTCTTAATCTCACTGCATGGCTAAAGGTTTCTGGACACCTGATTATCACAGCCATATGTGCTTCTTCCCCAAACTGTTGCAACAAAGTTTGAAGCACACAACTGTATAGAGAGTCTTTGGATTCTGAAGCATTATAATAATTTCCCTTCACTGGAACCAAGAGGCTCAAACCTGTTCCAGCATGACAGTGTGCCTGTGCACAAAGCGAGCTCCATGAAGACATGGGTGGTGTGTGAAGGTTGGAGTGAAAGAACACCTTTGGGATGAACTGGAACACCGACTGCGACCCCAGACCTCCTCACCCAACATCAGTGCCTGGTCTCACTAACGCTCTTGTAGCTGAATGAACACAAATCCGCACAGCCACGCTCCAAAATCTAGTGGAAAGCTTCCCAGAAGAGTGGAGCTTATTATAACAGCAAAGTGGGAATAAATCTGGAATGAGATGTTCAACAAACACAAATGGGTGTGATTATAGGTCAGGTGCCTATAAACCTTTGGCCATACAGTGTATTTTAGATGAGTCAGCATGCTACTGTTAACTGGCTCTAGATACTAACTATTTAGCCACAAACTTCTTTCATTACTAACTTACTAATTCACTAGCATTTTCATTTTTTTCAATTACATCAACAAGCAAAAGCAAGCAGGAAAGTGGACATTGTCACTTTAACTAAAGCAATTGATTAGCAGTAATTTCTTATCAGTGTTTTGGGTCAGTTAGTCGTCTTCTGCTTTTTTGGGGGGGAGATTTTTCAACTGTAGTTATATATGAGCGCTTCATGATCACCGATTCTTTATCGTCTTCTGACAATAGCTACTGAATTTAGTTATGTAAATTGCAGTTTCTATTTTGAAGGGAGACCTGTGACTGCCCGATACATAAACATTTTCACAAATTGATAGTAAAGTGAGAATTTTTATTTATTTATTTATTTTTTTTGCATATGTGTTTTAAAAACCACCGCTTGGTTGTCTGGAACAAATGGCTGCCTCAGAGTGTTCAGGTAGGAAAAAGAGAGGAGAAAGATAGAGGTTGTTGTGGTGTTATGGAAATATAAAAAGCTTTCAAATTCATTTCATGCTCACTCATATACACATAATCGCCAAAGTAGCCTACTGTATTAATTTACACCACAATTAGTATTAACTCAATTAGTACACTGTTGCAGAAAATCTTTTTTTTTTTAAATTTGCCGTGGTAACTAAGTTTAAAAGTGCAGTTTGATTGAAGGTCTTTTGCTTTTCTTTTGATTGAAGGTCTTATTTTAAGGAATAAAGTACTTGTGGTGTGCTGTTATAGGAAAATAATCAACGACAGGGTAGTGTGAGGCAACTTGACACAAAGTGGAGTTACTGTTACCAGGCTGAAGTTGATTATTTTCCTGTAACAGCGCACCCTGAAGTGTTTTATTCCTCTTATACCAACTTGCCAACACTAACAGTGTTTTATTTATTAAAAGAACAACATGCTTTTATTCATTTATATTTATGTTGTGGAATGTCCATGAAACAAATGATCACTTATGTTAAAGCAGCTATAAGCAGTCGTTCCTTCACCAGCCTCTCTTTCTTTTCCCTCTCTCGAAGTTAATAAGACCAAAAAAACACAAAGCTTGTCATGTTTCCAAGAACCCACAAAGCGTAAACTCTTCTGTTCTGAAGAGATCGGAAGTGTTATAGCTTTATCTCTGACTGACACTGGAGACTCCTTCCATTATGTTTCAGAGTACTCTCTTTGAATTGTTACAATGAAATAAATAAATGTTAATGAACCTATCTTTAAGCAAACTGGAAATATCTGGAAAATCGTTGAACATCTTATTAATCAGTTCCTTTTCCATTCACTGTTTGCTAGCTAAGCTAGCTACACTAAATGTGAATTATAGGAAGAGCTTGTTATTGACATGAGAAACAAATGATGAAAAGCAGAAAAGGAGGCCGGGATTAAAAGGTTTGCATTTTTGATAGATAGGAAGTTACAGAGACTGGACCGTTGTGTGCGAGAAAGATTGTGGCTTTTTAACTCTGGTTAGTTAGGCGACACGATGACAACAACAACAAAAAGTCCAAGGAGCAGTTGGATTCAACCACGTTTCATTTTTAAAAAAAAAAAACATCATGGATTTTTAAAAAATATACTGAGGTATGCTTTTTCTTTTTTTTGCAGAACCCATGCTGGCTGCAAACTTTTGCACTCAATTATATTTTTTTGTAATTAAATAAGAATGAACTACAGCTACACACCAGCAGCAGAGAGGCTAGCAGTTGACCGCAATGGGAAAATATTTCATTTATTACTTTTTGATCGATATTTGGCCATCCATCATGTGTAGTAGTTTTACTGAAAGGAATTAAATCTGCCTCTGAGATTCAATAAACACATAAAACATGAAATAATGACCTCAAGTAGCCATTTTGTTGTTTCGTAAAACCAAGCCGAGGACACATAAACATTATACGATGAAGTCAATTTATTACATTTTTCTTCTTTATTGTAAGCTAAACTCAAAGCACCATGTGTGTTAGCGTAACAGCCTATAAATGCAGCGCTCACAGCAGCGTGTAATTGGGATGCTTCTCCTCAGCAGGGGCCGAGGATCCATTCAGCATCAAAGACAAAAGGGCAGAGAATAAAGCTACAAGCACACCCAGCAGGAACGCCTTCAGTCTTCTCGGAAAAAAAAACCTTTCAGAAAGAGAGCGAGGCTCGAGCGCAGGGCCAAAGCTTCACCACAACGCCTTGAATATTAAAAAGGCGACGTCCGAGAGAGGAGCTGTCATCTCATCAACCTGCACTCTTATCTGAATCTCTAAGCAAGGGCCTGGAAAAATGAGAAAAACTTCAAGCAAACATGATGAAAATCAGGTAAATGGTACAAACCATATCCAGCAGTGGTCCTTAAGGGCCCATTATGTAGCTGGACTTGAATTTTAAAGGGTTTAAAGATATACTTCATCCTACAGAGTCTCTAAATAAAGGTCTAAAAGAGATTCCCTTGAAGGTACCACCTAGTGACCAAGTCAGTTTCTTTCTTAAAGTGTATTACATTCAAAGTTTTAGACACATAGCATCGCTATAAATCAGACGATAAAATCTGCATTTCTGATAATAATAGAGTTGCAAGGTGGTAATCTTTTTATCCTGTATGACTTAAAAAAAAAAAAAAGAAAGATGGAAAAATAAATTAAAAATGGCAAAAAAAACCCTTAAAGATGACAAAGAAGTAAGAGCAGAACAATGTCATTACACATATTTCCACATATTAGTATTTTATCTTTGGCAGACAAGAGCAATTTGCCAACAATTACATTTTTAAAAATTAAATTAATTCATTTATTCATTTGAATGACACATTGCACTTTTCATCCTGCTTGTAGTTACATTTAATGTTGTGAAACGTCCATGAGACAAGTTAGTTCAAGTTATTATCGCTTACGTTTTAGCAGCTACAATATTCGCTAACTAGCCTTTCTTTTTCGTCTCTTGAAGGTAAACAAAAACAAACAAACAAACAAAAAAAAATGCTGCTTGTCATGTTACGGGGAGAATGATAAGCGTGAATTCCTCTGTCCTGAAGACTTTCCCATAGTGGAAAACCTACAGAACTGGATTCCTTCCAGAAATGTTAAACGCCTCCTCACCAATATCAACAATCATATGTATTTATCTGTTAAATAACAACAATTTCGTTACGTGTTCCAGTACATCTGCCATATGAGTCCCTGTGAATGCGCTGTTACTAGAGAAGCAGTAACTTGTTTGAGAACGAGCGTATTAATATTCACTTGTGATTTGTCTTGCAGCCGGAACTACTTTCAGAGCTTCAGAGAAACCTTCGTCCAGTCAGATTTTCTGTCATTTAATTATTTTGTAATAGCTACTTTTTTTTTTTTACTTGCGATTTCATTTTTTAAACTGTAATTATTCTGATCAGTGGTTAATGTTCTGCGCACTGTAGGTTGCGAGTTTAAATCCCACTTGTCACGCAGCCACTGCTGGACCCTGTTGAGGCTCTTAACCCTCGCCTGATCAGTTACGGTCTTGGATTGTGTCCTGCTTCAGTCGCTTTGTCTGCCAAATGAATAAACGTGAACGCAAGCCAAGAATGTATAACATCATCTCAGAGGGAAGAAGCTGAAGCAATAATGACCCTGCAGTAAAGCTGTCACACCAGTCGCGTCAGGGTGGCATATGGGGACCGAGAGGCGCGTGGCTGTACTGTGACCTTGGGCACGTAGGAAACAATGCAAACAATCCAGCAGTGCCACCCTCTCTGAAAATAATTACCCACGTCATACACACACACACACACACACACACACACACACAGAGAGATAAGGCAAGACAAGAACTTTTCTACATCCCAGGCTCTAAAGAGTCTGACTGAAATGATGCTGAACCAAAATGTCTCTTCTCTTCTCACCATCATCTTCTCTTCACTTTTCTTTTCTTCTCTTCTCACTCATTCTCTTCTCATGTTCTTTTCTGTCCATCTTTTTCTTCTCTTCTCACTATTTTCTCTTCTCTTCGTTTATCTTCTATTCTCTTCACTTCCCCTTTCACCGTCGTTATCTCTTCACTTCTCTTTTCTTCTCTTTATCTTCTTTCTTTTCTCTTCGTCTTCTGTCCGTCTTCTTTCTTTCCTTCTTTTCTTTTCTTACCATCTTTTCTCTCGTCTTCTGTCCGTCTTCTTTCTTTTCTTTTACTTCTCACCATCCTCTCTTCTCTGCATCTTCTTTTATTCTGTCTCTTCTCAAAATCCTCTTCTCTTCTCTTCTCTTTGTTTCTAACCATCTTCTTCTCTTCTCAGGTTTTTCTACGTCTCTCTCTTTTTGTTTTTTTTGGCTCATTCGAGTCAGACTGATGTGAAGGTGTATCCACACAGATTAGTGTTTCCCCACTTACACACTGAACTCACTTCATACAATGCTAGAGTCTGACACCAGGTAAAAAGTATCTCAAACAAATCCCACTTAATCCAAACGCAGGTGTGTGAGCGGTCATGTTTAATCCTGACTATTATATTTGAGAAAGTGTCTGTTGAATAATAATAAGCAAGATGTGAGAACTTCATAAAACAGAGCTGCATTTTTCCTTTTATCCACTAGATGGGAACAACGCATCATTATTCAGTCTCAGGTACAGGTGAGAGAATGGTGTAGAAATACACTGAAAGTTTGGGTATGATTAATTATAGATCGGTGCCTTGTTGAAATTCAGTGTTTTGCCTACTGTCAAGCCTACAGGCCTGCAAAACAAATGAACAAATAGTAATTACTATGCATTCATTTTGCTTCGCTGTTGTTGTGAAAGAGTATTTTTTTTTTAACTAACGTGTCAATACACCTTAGTAAATTGGCAGCCATGATATAAAGTAGAATTGGAGGCGATATTCAATCCAGCATTTTCTGTAATGTAGTAGTGTTTATATTCTGGCAGTTTCCTGTTAAACTAAAGCTCTCCACTTCCTAAAAACATTTTGAACACTTACTGCTGCTTCAGTGGACAATATCTCCTGGATACTGCAGATTTGTACCTAAGCACTGCTGATACTGGGGAAAGTTATGAGTATTCAGAGTTGGGTTATGCACCTGCTTAAGTCGATTTTCTAGGCTCCTCATTCAGATTATGCAAATTATCAGCTTGTAGTTCTCACCTCCAAGGCTTCAAGATTTATTTATTTTTTTTGAGTAGAAGCATCCACATTGGGGTTTTTGAATGACATCTAGACCATGATCTTGCCTTTAAACCCAAAATAATATCAGTTAGACTTTTTTTTTGTAGTCAAATGTAACTAATATATAGTAATCCAGTATCTCTGTCTAACTATCCAATAAAGAAATTGCATTATAAACAACTTCATCAGGCACATTGTTCTGTACTGTAGAAAGAATTTCATCAGGTTGCAATGCCTTCTGGGTAAAGTTCTGCTCCTGAAGTCACAGTGATGTTGACTCAGGACCTCAAGCCTCTAAGGGCACATATAATGAGCTTCACTTGAGCTAATAAAGTATTGGAACAGGGTTTACGATGGCAACTGGGAATCCCCTAAGGGGAAACGGCGAGGGGAAGTCAATTAGGTCAAGTGAGAACAATACTGGAACGCAGCCATAGTCATGTAAACTCTTAGGTCATGATGCTAATGATGAAAATAGGTTTCTCTCTTCTGTGTTTAGCATGGCAACAGCCAACAGGGGGCAGTAGCATCTTTTTGTTTTACCATCAGATGCCACGGCAGTTAAACGTTTGCTAAGAAAAATGTCCTGCTGAAATTTAGATTCATGACTAGTGCATTCTCGCGGTGTCCCAATGCACGTGCACGTCTCACTCCACGCCATTGTTTGTACCAGTCATCCTGCGTCCTCTGATCTCAGCGCTTGTAAGATGTCCCCTTCTGTCTCCCAAACCCACCTCGTCATATAATCTGTCTTCATTCTTTTGTTTAACCGCTGATTCATTTCTGACAGACAATGTGAACTCACCGGGGCACCATTATCGCTAACGTAAAATAATGTAACATCAAATGAATTGTGATCCCGTCCTGTTTAATTTACTCCCAACATTTAGGATGCAATGCATTTCATTTACGACGTCTAATGATGGCCATATTTCACCCGATTAAGATGTTATGAGCAGAGGTTTAATGGCTTAATCATGCACAATCACACCGTTGCGCGAGGCCTCAATTATTCTTAGCAGTTTTTTAATTGGCAGGCATCGATTGTTTATTAATCGGCACCATCGTGCATTTCCTGTGGGAAAGGCTTGTAATGAAAATGAAAGTGACATTCACAGGACTCATCAAAGCTCTCTCTCTCACTCACACATACACACACACACACACACACACACACACTCCTACCTCCACCCCTAACCATCTGACTCTTTCCTTCCCTTTCACACTACATTTGTGTGTGTGTGTGTGTGTGTGGGCGTGTGTATGTGTTAGAAAGCAAGGTGAGCTTCCTGTGTCTTTCGCTGCCATTTATCTGTCGTTTTTTAAGCCTACAGCAGTGACATCACTAATCAATAGCTTGCTCTGTGAAAAAGTCAACAGAAAAAGGCCCTGATTAAATAAACAGCCACTACCCTTCAAGGTTGAAGCCAGATTTGGAGCAAGCGATCGTCATATCAGAGCTCTAATCTGATCTGGGTGACGCACATAAACAGCACTGATGGGAGGACTCCAAATCCCATAATGATTTGCACCTGTTGACCAACTGCTGCCTCTTCTCTTCTTTTCATTTCTCTTCTCTTCAGCACTGACTATAATACAGTTTAATTCAATTCCAGCTACTGCACACTCCAGGGAAAACACCATTAAATATTAGCAAGAGGGCAAGCAGACCAAGCACATATTTGTCATTTGGGTCTTCCAAGCTAAAATGGAGGCTGCAAATTAACTTCTTTTCAAATTGACCTTAAAATAGATCAAGCCACACCAGAGTTGTACAATCATCCAACATAACTCCCCACCTTAGGGGAAACATCTGGCACTGTGGAAACCTCAGCAAAAAGTATGTCACATTCCCAGACTCTGAGCAACCCCTGTCATCCAGCCCAAAATCTCTATCCATCAAGCAGAATGTGTGTAGCTGATGCTGTATGGTCAGATCGTGTGTACGAATGGCAAGGAAGATTTGTGCAAGAATGAGCAAATTGATACTAGTGAGTTCAGTACAGTTATTTCCAATGACCCAAGGTAGGATGGAAGCCATTAGGCTCTCAAGCTCCTGAATATTGTAAATGATAAGAACATAGGGGATAAGAAATGGTTTGGAGGAGTTCTGCAATTTGGGAGGGTCCTTGAAGTAGAGTCACTGCTTCTTCAAATTGAGAGGAGGCAGATGAGAATGGAGACTCTGGGGTAGACCCAGGACCCACTGGAGAGATTATCAGGCGTGTCCCACTGGACAGAGACCCCGGGGTAGACCCAGTACTTGCTGATTATATCTCACAGATTGGATAGGAATGTCTGGGGAGCCCCCAGAAGGAGCTAGAATCTGTGGTTGGTGATAGAGAAGTCTGGACTGATCTTCTTATCCTGTTGCCACCAGGAAAAATCAGTGAATAAATGAAGGAATGAATATGGTGGTAATGGGACAGTGGGGTTGAGGTTGACAACTACAGGGTGTTTTGTGGGGGACCCAGTGTGGAATTTTGCTTAGATCCTCCAAAAGATCAGATGCTGTCAAAGGTTAAGGCATTGGGCTACTGATCAGATGGTCATGAGTACAAATCCTAACACCGCCAAGCTGACAATGACCCTTGAGCATGACCCTTAATCCATCAACTGTAAGATGTACCCTGGCTCAAATGTAAGTGACTTTGGATGAAAACATTAGCCAAATGAGTAAAATGCAAATCAAAAGGCCAGTATCTTGCTCAATGCAGTGTCTTCCTGTAATACAGAGCTTCCAACTGGTAGCATTTGTGATCTTTGACCCCTTTCTACAGTGATACGTGAAACACCTGAAAACCTCTGCTTTTCCAGGTACAACAGTGGTCAGAACAAATGCAGATAAAATTCACCTAGCAGAATAGCCAATTCACCGAAGAGGAAAGGACGTAGAATGTGAAAGACGAATATTTCTGGTATTGTGTCTACTTTTTGTTCATGCTGACTTTATCTAGGTGAACTCTGACTTGTGAATTCACAAGTCTCGATCTTGTCTGAGCCAACAGAAGACAAGATAGTGGAATTGTCATCTCTTTTTACAATACAAAAATGGAAGAACTGCTTATTATTAAGTAGCGGCCACACCAAACCTTTGTCTTATTGTATTCTTACTGTTGCCTGGCGCACATCTGGAAAATTAGCCTTCTTGTCCACCGACACTGGACAGGATTTTTTTTTGGTAAAATTCATTTTTTCGCTCTGCTAGCTAGAAATTTCCTGATAGCAATGTTGGCAGCTCGGTGTAATATCACTGATCCATTGGTAATAACCTTTCAGGCCTGTCCATGTCGTATTCCTTCACATGGACAAAAGCAATCAGAAAATGGATTATTATCCTAAAGGTCATGGGCTCAGTCCTAGTTATCGTTGTGTCCTTGGTTTCATGTCGCTGCAGGTTTTTGTGTAGTGATCACAGACCAGAAAAGTCCTGTGAAAAAGACTCACATTACTCAGACACTGAAAAGTTTGAGTCCAAAAGTCAATCTCAAAGAGACATACGAGGCATTAGCTCCAAATTGGCTATCACTCCTAAGATGAGCTCATATGATCGGTGTCGAGTGAACGCTTCATTTGCGTCCTCATGAGTTCAAGATCACAGCCGTCCGTCTTTACGGAGAGAATGTGGGCATCGCAGAGAGGCTTTGTATAACATCATCGATTTATAATTCCATCTGAAGGCCCCAGAGGCGAAAGGA
Source organism: Pangasianodon hypophthalmus (assembly GCF_027358585.1). Taxonomy (NCBI): domain Eukaryota; kingdom Metazoa; phylum Chordata; class Actinopteri; order Siluriformes; family Pangasiidae; genus Pangasianodon; species Pangasianodon hypophthalmus. The sequence goes on along the minus strand of NC_069722.1, from coordinate 22,940,863 downwards.
ACGATTGATCTGAGGACACAGATGAACTGGCGTGTGGTCAGTGCGCAAATTAATTCATTTTCTACGTCTGTTATTCTATTATTATTGCTTTTGATAACCATTTTGTCTGGTGTAATGTATCTAACCGTTTGGCAGCCACTGCGGCGGTCAATAGCAGGAAGTGTAGACTTACAATGGCCTGGTGGACTAAACCTCTTCCAGTCGAGACTTAATTACTCATCACACTTCAGACTGTGTGTGTTTCACAGATTCACAGTGGAATCCATGTCATCTACGATGTTTATGGTGTATGATAATTATTACACAAAATCATTCGAATCGTCAACTCAACATAGAGAAATTTCTCTAATGAAAAATGTCGTGAGTACTTCTTGTTAACATAATAGTATTTTAAAAAATGTGAAAAAAAGTCTACAAAAGTTGGAAAATTGCCAAAAGTGTGTAAAATTATTTATTTAAAATGATGACAATAAAGAGTTGTTTCAAAAGCCTAGAACAGTTGAAAAAATTGCCAAAATGTTATTTAAATTATTTATTTAAAATAATGACTATATAGTTTCAGAAATCTAGAACAGTTCAATAATTCTCCGAAAAAAGTCAAAATTATTTCTTTAAAATAATGGGGGGTTAAAGTAAAGCACACAACCTCACCACAGCATATAATACATCATATACTGTATATTGCTGTACTCTGTAAAGAGAGTTCTGGTCCCTGAAAGGGGATGAGTGTGGTTCAAGACTACTCATCCCAGTTTAATAAAGAAAAGAAACATTTTAATTTGAGATCCTTGTCCTTCTCTATGCAATATCTGATATAACTCCTGAAGCTTGTACACTTGGCGATTTAACTGAAATTCTCATTGTATTGCATGTGTGTGTCTTGTTTATTAGCAAAAGTGACCATGTAAAAAGCTAATCCGGTATAAAGCACTGTATATGAATATGTTTTAAAGGTATAGCAAATATTTTGACTCTTACAGTGTGATGATTCAAAGAACATCATCTGGACCCTCACACACACACACACACACACACACACACCACCTTCACCTTTAAACTGCACGTGGTCGCCCCCCGCTGGTCGTCGCAAAGCATTGTGACACGTCTCATGACTAATATAGCACTGCTGCAAGTCACTGTGTGTCCTCACCCTTGCTTTCTTAGAGCTGAATTAATTGGTTGCCTCTCTCACACACACACACACACACACACACCCTAAAAAGTGTCCTCTTCACGAAGCCGGTGGCTTTAAATAGATTAATTAAACCACAGGGAGTTTTAGTTAAGCAGAGGAAGCGTCGTGAAAGCGGCTGCTGTGGACTTTTTGGGGGAGAGCCTGAGCTTTTCTCTGACGGCTCCTTTATGTAAAACACAATTTCACGGATGGCTGGACGGAGAAATGCTATATTTCTAGTTGCAGTGGTAACCGAAATGCAGGGTGTGAACTGGATATATTAGTGCTGGGTGTTAAGATTCTTTAAAATGTCCATACATAGGAGATTTGCATGTAGTTCGTACGTAAGATAAATAAAACATGCCTCTATTTTACATGAATACGTTCTTCAACCCATCGTGACATTACCTGCACGATCGGTTACCTTGTAGAGGTGGTACAGCAAAGCACATTAGACTAAACACTTCACGTTGTGTGTAGCTGTTCTCCTGATATGATCGCTCGAGTCTGACTGCCATGACAAACCCAGAGAGTGAGAAAATCCCACTGTGGCATAGAGGGAACTGTTGATCTTGGTTTGTTAACTCGTAGCAAGCCATGCATTCAGACATCAAACCCTGGTTTATCTGGAGGGAAACATGTCACCAGGTTGCATATGATTTGTGTTGCGTATTAAACATTGTCATGACTGAGAGAAAAAAAAAAATGCACAGATGTCTCATTTTCTAACTGGATTCATGCTTGCGTGATTCTCAAATATCAACTCTGGTCTATATATAATATGAGATTACAGAACGAGAGAGAGAGAGAGAGAGAGATACTGTTTTAAGCATGTCCCCATTTGACATAGCCTCAAATGCATCAAATGTGCACTTAGTGTGAGGAAAGTATTTTTCAGAACACAAACATGTAGTTCCTTAGCAATTACTCAGTATATAGAGTCATATACACTTGCTAGGCTAGCTAGGTGGCTCACTAACTAGCTAGCATGCTGATTCTGAGTAGCCAGATTTCCTTTTTCCTTGGACATTTGTGAGCTTAAAATATGGGTCTGAGGTAAAATCTATAATAAAATTCACAACATTGTTTGAGGTTTTTGCTCTACTCCTTACACCGAGTTGATGCTAGCAAGTGATATTGTGTAAAATCACTTCAGGTTGTTATTTTCTGGACATGTACTCTTGGTGTGGCCTTTAAATCTAAGATTCAGAGAAAGATTTAGAGGCTTGTAAAAAAAAAAAAAAAAAAAAACCCACACATTTCACAACTTGCTACCTAGCAAAATATTTGGTCTTTAACTACGTAGCTAGTAAGCTAATTAACTAGCAGAACAAAGCAACAACATTACAGCAGTTAATCACAGACAAATAAAGTAGCTCTCTACACAGCACTACACAGCTCTCCCTGCTTACATTTTGCAAATTTGAGATGATATTTTTAAATAACACGTGTTGTATTGCTCTTGTTTACATTTTATAAACAGATTCATTGCCCCTTTTTTTGCTGCTTTAAGGGTTTGGCTAACAAATTTGCCTTGAGGTAATGGAAGCCATTTTGTTTCCCACTGATATTACATTTACTAATATGTATGTAAAATAAAGGTAAAAGACAAATTAAACACAGGTATAGTGTCCTTCACAACAACGTATATACTTGTTTTAGACAAATAACTTAAAATATTAATTAAAAAAACAGCATTTCCTAGCCCACTACACGTTGCCGTAAAATATAACCAGTAAAATACTTAAAAAATCTTACTTTCTTACAATAACGTATGAATCGGTTTAACATCTTATACTTGAAACATTCTTTTTCATGAATCCATATCATTCCCTTAACCCTGTTACCTCTGAAATATTTGGAATATTCGACAAGTCACATATTCAGCAGGAAGCTGTGTTATCTGAACTTCTTGAAGATCATGACAAGAAGAAAATTAAGTTCTTTTTTCTGTTTTATTTTCTTTATTTAAATTGTAGACATTTTTAAAATTCTTTTCTTAGATTTAATATTGTAAAATGATTGAAAAATAAATTAAAATGTATTACATGGCACTGATGTTGAATCACCCTAATAACTACTTCTAAAACGGTGATGGAGATTCCCTTAAGAGGAAATTATAAGGTCAACAAACCAATGCTGACTTGCAGCTGGGAAGAAAGTTTGAGATTTATGTACTCATGGGACTGTTTTTTTTTTTTTTTATATGAAAGCATTTCCAGCAAGACTGCTGACTTAGAATCAAATTTCTTGCTATATTAAAGACATGCAACGGTTTGTAGCTAATCGTCGTTCGGACCCTGCTGATCCAGGGGACTTTTGCAAGGTGGTTCTTCCTAATAACTAGTCCATGTAGGTGTAAAAGCTTCCAAGTGACTTCACCTTCTCTCTGTAGCTTTCATCTGCCTGGTCAGCACTGTCTCGAGGATGAGAGAGAGAGAGAGAGAGAAAGAGGCGAAGTCCCGATCCTGCTATCTCCACAGGTTCTGAAACTAATGAGGGGCCTATTACTCGGCCCTGCCTGACACCTTGTGCATCTCCAGCCCACCGCCTTCTTACCTTAGATTGAAACTGGACCCAAGCATGTGAAAGAAAATTGCTCTGCATCATCAATCGGGCCTGGGCAGTTCAGCAGCATGCAATCAGTGCTTAAAGCATTCGAATTACAGTACAGGCAGTCCGGTGCGAGAAAATAAGCTCCCATAATGCACCTCCCAGCTGTGAACACTCAAGGCGAGGGAGTCAAGCCGCTGGCAGGAGAACGAGGCAGCCGTAGCCATGCCATTAGTTATTAGGCCTGGCACTTTGTTTCCTTCGCAGGAGGCAGGAGCGCTGCTGGGCTCTGTGGCCAGCATCATTACCACGCTTCCTTCTTGGGGACGTTTCATGGTGCAAAAGCTCTGTGAATACAATGAAATGGTTTATGAAATAGTCTTACACAGTATAAACCGGTGTGTCTAGTGGCTGTTATTTAGGTTGTTTGTATAGAACTACTGTGGTGCCATGAAATAGCGTACAAGCTATAGCAGGAAAAATCCATAAGACTAGAGAGACTAGTCATACTGGCAGCACTTATGCACATTTTCTTACAAGTTGTATTAAAAAGGGATGCATAGCATCTAAACAGCAATTTTTTCAGACTGAGTATTGGGGTTTGCCATTTTAAACACGCTAGAATCTAGTACTAATACTAGAATCTATATATTTCACTATGTAATAAATCTATATATCTATATATTTCACTGTGTAAGGAATAAAACACTTAAGCTGAGCTGTTATAGGAAAATAATCAACGGTGAGTTGGTGGGATAAAGCAGAGTTGCCGTTATCACCCCAAAGTTGATAATTTTCCAATAACAGGTTGTCCTGAAGTGTTTTATTCCTCTTATACCATTATGTCATTCCTTTTATCCTCTTATATACATATATTTATTAATACAGAACTTATTTATTTAATACAGAATGACATACTATTTTATCAATTTATACATTATTTACATTTAATGTTGTGGAACATCCATGAAACAAGCTAGTTCCTGTTAACAATTACATGTAGCAACTATAATCAGTTGCTCCTTTCTCAACCTCTCTCGAAGTTAATAAAACAAAAATTGCAGCATGTCAGCTTTAGCACTGACTGTTACGATGCACTGACACTGGAGACTCCTTCCATAAATGATAAATAAATGTCTTCTCACAGAAAACATTGATAAATAGTAACATTAAAAAAAATTATTACTGTTTATTTTTAGCTTTAGATTATGTGGAGTATCTTCCATACAAGTCCTTTTCGTAAGTTGTTACTCAAAAATTCTAATGTATTAGAACAAGCAAATAAATATAAACCTGTGATTTGAATTAAAGTCTGTTAGAGCTGCTGTTATAGAAAATTAATCAACACCTTCTGACCAAACAGAACCAACAATTCAACAGCGCTGTGGTATAAACCATTCTTCCAAACACTATGTATTTAATCCATTAATTTTTGCTTATTTATTTATTTTTTTAAAAAACATTTGTTTGGAAATGAGGTCACTGGCTGCTAACGAGTCCACTCTCTTTGATACTGTCCTTGGACTAAAAAATAGAACATCTGGCCTGGTAAATGGTGTTATGTGGCTTCTGTGAAATGAATGTACATAAATGAGCGCCTTCATTTGTTTTTAATAGTATGCAGTGTGTTTGTGGTGGGAGTTAAATAACACTGCATTATCTGCTTGGTGTTAACTCTGCTTTTTTATACATCGAAACCACACACACACACACACACACAGAAATTTGTAGGTTGACTTTTTAAATTTTTGTGTAAATATTTAAAATATTTTATGTTCTTTAATTGAAACAATAAAAAGCAAGATCACGGATGTTAGCCGAACATTTTTAAGACTATCTTGAGGCTTAATATTCTAAATTTTTAAAGTGGCTTGCTAAATGTTGCTTCTGATGTCTGTGCAGGGTCGGAAAAGTACAGAAAATAAATATACTTACATGAATGTTCAAGCATATTCCATACAACTCCACAAAAGACCCATTTTCATGTTGTTAAAACTCTTATAGCAGCTCTGTTAAAATGTACACACACACTCCGACGAGACGCGGGTTTTTAAGGACACACCATAAGATAAAACTGACAAATATGGAAATTGCTGGTATGGACCATTTTGCTTTGAACTCTTTTTCATGCATTTCACTGCCTTTAATTGGTTCCCATCTTTGCCTCAAACATATCATCTGTATCTACATTAGCTAGTAATTTGTCCTCCAGCCCTTAGGATGGAGCTGTAGAGCTCTAATGGTGTCCAGTGACTACGAACATGTGTCTTATGGGGCTAAATGAACATTTAAGAGGTTATAGGACCTTTATGTTGAACATGTAAGATGTTTGAAGGCCTCACGAGCAGTTCTACAGGAAGACTCTTAAATACAATTTCTAATTTCATCAATTTCATGCACTGCATATTTGTCAAAAAAGAAATCCAGGATGCGCCAGCTTTCAGTAATCGCTGTAAATCACTGTTCCCATACCAACACGCAGCTCTCCTCCAGTCCGATCGGCATGTCAGAGCGACATCATTTTTCCCTCTAATATGGTCAATATTGTTCTAAATGAATGATATGGCCAGACTTATAATTGCAGCAGCCCACACACACACACACACACACACACACACACACTGGCAGTAATTTGCTCTTTATTTTCAACCTGAATACCAATTAACTGACAGATCTGTCTTCTTGAGAACTTGGTAATATGGGGTTGATGAACATTCGTTTGCTTATGGAGAGTCGCAGGAATGGCTTATGAAAAGGAAAACCAAACCTCATCCACTATTTGGTTAGAGCCGAATTCTATCGATCGTGCCTTTGGCTAATGGTCTCTATAATTAACAACGTCGATATTCGAGCGCACGTGCTGCTGAGTGTACAGTATGCTGGCGCTGGACTGGAGCTTGACATTTCTCAAATTGTGTTTGATTGATCTTCTTCCTGTGTGTGTTCAGAGCATGAAAGGCGATGAGGAGGAAGTGTACGGAGGGTATTCTGTGCCAAAAAGCATTCACCAAAATTAGAAGATCTGCAAGCCAGACATTATTTAAATCTAAAAATACCTATTGGATATAAATACCTGAAGCTATAACACACACTCTAGGAACAGGAACCAGGAAGTACAATGAAACATAGTGAAGAAGACTCTGAAACACACCAAATACTGTGTGTTTATATTGAAATATTTCTGAGTGATTCTGGTGCTGTATTTTCATTATTCCTGTGAGAGTTATTTCCTGGTGTCACAGATTTAATAGGAGAAAACAATTTCAACAATCTCAAACATAAGTGATGCTTGTCAGGTTTCACTGTTAGCGCCTTTTCCACGAGAGCAAAAGCGTCTTCTCTCACTCGCCAGTTTCCTGCGACGTTCATCATCATGCTAATGAAAAACCTAGCGTAGAAACAGTGGAGACGACAAACATTGGATCCAGTCAGGATTATTTACAGTACTCTCATTATCATTTATATTTACAGCACATACAGGCACTCTTGCCAGATGCTAGCTAACATGCTATAGCAAATGGGATGCTAGCTAGAGCTAATCTACATACCAAACTCTGTGATCTGTTAATTGAGGCAAAATAGTAAACGGATGAGAACGTTTATACAATACCCGAAATGGAAACTTGCTAAGTTATTTACTATCTTAGCTGGTTAGCCGGCTACTTGCTAGCTTTAGCTAATCATAAAATAGAAGCTAATCATATTTCTAGTTGAGATTGCTTATGTAATGTTACGTACATTAGCTAGCTACAGTTTCACGATAGCGATATTTGCTCAGTGAAGAACATGCCGAAGGATCAGATGACTCATCGGTCAGAATTTCAATTTATAATTAGAAAGATAATTAGAAAAAACAGATTTGTTTTTAAAACTGACTTTGATATAATTGCTATTATTTTATTCATTATAAACCTGCAGACGTTATAACATTGGCTACGTTTACATGCACATCAAATTCGGTTTAAGGTCCGTATTCGGGTTGCAGCCATATTCCGAATGCGATGTTTATACACGTACAGGCATCGGAATATTTCTGTATACATGGTTGGTTTAAGTACGCGTGAGTTGCCGTTCCTAAATATCTAGCCTACGGCTACGCATCTGTTAGCACCGACAATTCCTTGCGGATTGAGTATGCGCATATAATCTCCTTTCAGTGGATTTTCTGTATAAGGTGTTTACATGCAACAAATTTCTGACTAAAACAGGCATATTCCAGGGGTGGGAATTGGAATTTTCCAGAGTCAGATGGTGTGTCCGAAATCACTCACTCATTCACTCAGAATTCGAACACCCCTACAAAATGGCCGACACCCGATATAGTGCGCTATGTAGGAGATAGGGAATGGTTTTGGACACAGCTAGAATATTGTCTTAATCTGAATCAGGCAATCGGATTGCAGTGTTTACATGATATGTGAATACTAATTAGAATATAGCCAAATTCTGATTAATATCGGAATATTGATGTGCATGTAAATATAGCCATTGTTTAATATTGTTCAGTTTGGGCTTGCTTAACATTAATGCACTGAAATCCTTCTTCAGTCCTGTATGTTTGAGTTGACATTTTCCACATAAAGTTCCGCCTAAATTTATCAGAACATTTACCAGATGTTAAATTTAGTAACACACCTCCACTCGTTCTATAGTCAGTGCCTTAAAATGATATTGCCACACTTTTATGGTGCTACTTCACAGAAATGGGTGGAACAGATTTCATAAAGGAAAACAAGTAAACGGCCACAGAAGAGCAATCATGATTTAGTGTATAACATCTTTATATCATTCTGCAAACCTCAGGGCTTACTGATATGACTAGCTATACTTATTGTATTTTATTAGTGCGGAAGCTGTTATTCTGTTTTGCAGCATTTTAGTAATGGACTTTTTTTTGCATTATACATTCTATTATGCTTGATGATGCAAGTAAGGGAAAGAGGGTGAACCACTGACTCAAGGGGATCAAGAAAACAGAGAGAGAGAGAGAAAGAGAGAGAGAGAGAGAGAGAGAGATCAACATAAAATTTAAATTGCACACGCCCGAAGCTAAGCACAATGTTCTTTCATACTTTTGACACAAAAGTTCCAGATGTACTACTTGATTATAGTACCAATCAAACTACTAGTATTTTTCCACCGGATAGTGAGGTACGGTACCAGATTTGTGATTAAAAACTTGCCGGTACTTCTGATCAATTTGGTTTCCCTTCTTGCCGGGGTACCAAGATAGAAACAGCTAGAATTGGTCAAATGCAGTCATTACATAATTGTCACAAAAACAGGGCTGTGTCTCAAATTGCATACTATCATCCTGAAAAATACATCAGTTTGTTACTTCATATAGCGGCACAGCCATCTTAAGTAGTTCCTGATAACATTGTGGTCAGTGGAAAACCTGGAACGTTCCATTTGCTCAATAGCTTTATGTCTTGAAAGTGTAAATTATACCTTAAAGCTCCAATTCATTTTTTTCTTTTTTTTGCTTTTTACATTTTACATGTGATGACACGAGAAGTGCTATGAACGTGTCGGCCTTTGAAAAATTGCTGCTGTCTACATTTTTTGGTCACAGCAAAGCTTTTTTTCTGGAAAAAAAAAGCTGTATTTGTAAAGTGACATCAGATGCTTTATTTTTTATCCTCCCAACCAATCAGATTGCACGTTGGGGAACAATAGCGCAAAACAACGTCTCGGTGATACAACGTCTCAAATCTACAGCAAAGGCAAACAGCCTCTGCATCACCAGAGTTACACCAAACTTTATTTTGCTCACTAAGTAGCCTAATTTCTCTGCTCGCTTGTTAGCCTTATTTCTTTTCTTGCTAGTTAGCCTAATTTCTCTGCTCGCTTGTTAGCCTAATTTCTTCTCTTACTAGTTAGCCTATTTTCTCTGTTCACTAGTTAGCCTAATTTCTCTGCTCACTAATTAGCCTAATTCCTCTGCTCGTTAGTTAGCCTAATTTCTCTGTTCACTAATTAGCCTAATTTCTATTCTCTCTAATTAGCCTAATTTCTCTGTTCGCTAGCTAGCCTAATTTCTCTGCTCACTAATTAGCCTAATTTCTTTTCTTGCTAGTTAGCCTAATTTCTCTGCTTACTAATTAGCCTAATTTCTCTGCTTGCTAGTTAGACTAATTTCTATGCTCACTAATTAGCCTAATTTCTTTTCTTGCTAGTTAGCCTAATTTCTCTGCTCACTAATTAGCCTAATTTCTTTTCTCGCTAGTTAGCCTAATTTCTCTGCTCACTAATTAGCCTAATTTCTTTTCTTGCTAGTTAGCCTAATTTCTCTGCTCACTAATTAGCCTAATTTCTCTGCTTGCTAATTAGCCTAATTTCTATGCTCACTAAGTAGCCTAATTTCTATGCTCGCTTGTTAGCCTAATTTCTTTTCTTGCTAGTTAGCCTAATTTCTCTGTTCGCAAGTTAGCCTAATTTCTATTCTCGCTTGTTAGCCTAATTTCTATTCTCACTAGTTAGCCTAATTTTTGTGCTTATAAACATGGTTGGATGTCAGTATGATTAGATCAAACCCATCATTTTTTATTCTTTTGCTTGTCTTTCTTTCAGAGTCTTAATTTTTTTCTCTTAACTGTTGACATTTAAGTAAATCCATACTGTTAACCTTGCTGCTCATTTTCAGTTCTTCTCATTTTCAGATAATAATGTTGAGCTCTGCAGCAGAAATGCAAGGATTAAAATGGATCGATTTGGGAATTTGCTAGAATAATCTTTTTCTACGGCTCATTCTTAGCCTATTGCTGTTTATTACAGCAATATAGAAATAGCACTTCCTTTGAATTTCAGTTCTACAGATTGATTTTTGATTTTTGATTTATTTTTCCACCTGAAGGGAATGTGATGTAGCAGATGAGCACTGCACTGTCAATTTATCCACTTTTTTTTATATCTCCTTTGATTAGCCACAGTTAACATACAGGATGTGCATCTTTGAAATAGAAAATATACAGTGTGTCTCATTTAATAGTGGACCTGACTGACACAACATATGAAAACCATTTAAAGGAAATATAATAATATAATAATTATTTGAATGAATGATATCTCTACCATTGATTCATCTCTCACTCGTAACAAATCATAAATCGGGTGTATTACAGAATGGGTGTGTCTGTCCCTTATTTATTTATTTATTAGCTCTGGTTTCAGCCTCCAGCTACATCAATTTGCCCATTAGTATCCCAAATAAACACAGACGAGCAAAGTGGGCTTCTGCATTCCGCCTCATTAAAAAAGGACGTAATAAAAACATCTCCGCTAATAAGGTGGTGAAGCCTTTAGAACAGCCTCCCTCCCGTACGCTTAATGAGAGCCGCAAATACCAAGCGGTGGCCTGGCAGTTGCCTGGCAGAAAACATGCAACTGGCAGGAACAAAAAACGCCTGGAGTCATTACAAAGGGCAGGAATATAAGAAACACCCTTACAGTAAATTACAGGTCCGTGGCACAGAGGGCTGTGGAAATACATGAGAATTCACACATATGAAGTTACTGATCAGAAAGTGCTGATTAATATTCTATAACAACAAGTTAGACAGGTTTATATTAATTTACTCATTCTAATACGTTATCGTTTCTATAGCAACAACTCATTCACACGGACTTGTATATAAGCAATGTTTGCCGTTTTAACATTTGTGTAAGGAGTCTCCAGTGTCAGCGCTGCGTAACGGTCAGTATATTTTCAGGACAGAGGATTTTACGCTTTGTGGTTTCTCGGTAACATGACAAGCTGTCTTTTTTTTCCTATTAACTTCAAGAGGGAGATAAAAAAAGAGAGGCTGGTGAGGGAACGATGTTTCGCGGATGTTCCACAACAATAAATATAACAATAAATGGTTATAAAGTATGTGTCATTCTTTAATCTATAAAAATTTAAATCGCAAATTGCTAAGATATAAGAAGAAACAAACACGTCAAGACATGTTGTTACTGGAAAATAATCAACTTTGCTAAGAGTATTAACTTTGGTAATAGTAAATCTAATTCATATCAGGCCACATGTTGATTGTTTTCCTATAAAAGCACACCCCAAAGTTTGGTATTCCTTACATAGTTAAGATAATAGTCATAGTTTTATTTGGTATTACAATTTAAATTAAAGAATGATATTTCATCATTTTTATCCATTTATAGTGATGTTGAATGTTATGGAACATCTGTGAAACAAGTTAGTTCCTGGTATCGTTGATGTTATAGCAGCTCTAAACAGTCATTCCTTCACCAGTCTCTCTTTTTCTTTCTCTTGAAATAAATAAGACTAAAACACACTGTGTCATGTTACCATGTTTCCTCTGTCTTAAAGAATTTCCTGGAAATTTCCTTTAGCTCTGACTGTAACAAGGTTCTGACACTGGAGACTCCTTCCAAAAATGAGCTCTTTCTTTCTTAAAGGAACAATACACTTCCTACAATCTCCAATGCCAGGTGTCTGTTGGAGAATGAATGTGAAATAAGGTACTTTATTAGCCTAATAAAGGCACAGGCATTAAGTATCTACTAAATCTCTAAAATAACCCTCTGTTGGCCCCACCGACTTTCCCCGTGATGCCTGTGTGTGCTCATTTGTGTGCGTGTTCGGCTAAGCATGATGCTGAACAATAAAAAAAGGCAGATTCCATTACGACAGGCCGCCATAATCACCTGTCTTCAACGAGCCTCTACTGAAAGGTTGCAATCTATCGGCTAGTGAATGCCAATTATCCTCCTAAATGAAGTTTTGCACAGTGATTCCGTCAGCCAGCCGGTTGCGCTGCTCGAGATGCTTTGTGAAGTTGTCATATTTTTCATCATTGCCTGTAATGCCGTGCGAAAGATGTTCTCTGGCAATGTCCAAACTAAAATGAGGCTGCTTGTACAAGCTTTATGGGGAGAAGAAAAAGAATGGCAAAGGCATGTCAGTGCAGATCTTGGAGTAACTGCATGCTAATTGTGAAGTGCAGAGTGACTTATATAGTCACGCATTCAGGATGATACACAGGCAGTCTTTCATAATCAAAAGATTTGCTGATTTTAATTGGAGCACTGACATTAATATTTTCACTAAAGTTAAACCAATTTAAGGAAGAAGTTGTTCAGTGATGGTGACTGAATGGATCCAGCCTGATAACAGGGATTATTATATAAAAATATTTAAAAAATAACTTATAGTTAAAATGTGGTCTTTGTGCCTGTCAGTCCCAGTAAAGGAGGAATGGCCTAAGTCTGTGTGTCTGTCAGCCCCAGTAAAAGAGGTGTGGCTTTTGTGACAAAATGAAGGAAGTGTGGCCTCTGTACCTGTCAGTCCCAACAAAAGAGGCATGATCTAGGCCTATGTGCCTGTCAGACCAAGGAAAGAAGACGTGGCCTAAGCCTCTGTACCTGTCAGTCCCACTAAAAGAGGTGTGGCCTAGGCTTTTGTGGCTATCAGTCCCAGTAAAGGAGGCGTGGCCAAATCTTATGTGCCTGTCAGTTCCAGTAATGGAGGTATGACCTAGGCCTATGTGTCCATCAGTCCCAATAAAGGAGGTGTGGCCTAGGCCTATGTGCCTGACAGTCCCAGTAAAGGAGGTGTGGCCAAAACTTATGTGCCTGTCAGTCCTAGAAAAGGAGGTGTGGTCTAGGTCTATGTGTCTGTTGGCCCAGTAAAGAAGGTGTGGCCTAAACCCCAGGAGGCATGGCCTAGGCCTCTGTACCTGTCAGTCTTGGTAAAGGAGGAGGGTAATGTTGATTTAATGTGACTAAATGAAGGAGGTGTGGCCTCTGTACCTGCTAATCCCAGCAAAGTGTCTGTCAGTTACAGTGAAAAAGGCGTGGCCTCTGTGCCTTCCAGTAAATGAATTGTTTCCCAACAATTTGTTGTCCCTGTCATTTTTGACAGTAAAGGAGGCCTGATCACTGTGACTAAGCAAAGGAGGTGTGGCCTCTGTACCTCTCAGTCCTAGTAAAAAAGGCATGGACAAGGCCTATATGTGTGTCAATTACAGTGACATAGGCATCACTGAATCTCACAAGATACACACACTTAACCTGATGTCCACTGTATTTTTGTAACGCGGACGTCTGAGCTGTGAACTCAGAAGTGTGGGAGTGCTGACAGAAACATAAAGAGCTATGGAGTTTGGACTCACAATGAGTTGAGTTTAGCTGTTATAATGGGCGATGGTTGTCTGCTCCTCTTCAACAACAAACATGCTGGAAGTTTTCATCTCGGAGGAGCAAATAGTACAAAGGTCGTTTTTATTCTCACCGAAGGCCTTTTCTGCTGGAGCAAAACAAACAAGCACTAATGCTCATGAAATCATTTCAGCCTTCCCCCTAAAAAATAAAACAGCAAGCGTGTTTTTGCAAATATAACTTTTATTAGGTAGGTAGAATGATGTTTTAATGCTTTTTATAGGGAAGCAATGTCACCAGTGTCATTGCTCTCATTAGAAGATTTTCACATTGGGATCAGGCCAGTGGTTGATTTAATGTTGGCTAAATAATGCAGCACATCGTTCTCACCAATTACCAAGCCGGCCTGATGCAGAGGTCTTTCAGAGCTTCCAATGTACCGTGTGCTGCATCCTGTGGATTGATTTTCTAAAAATATGATTTCAATCCGCAGATTTTCCCCCCGCTTTGTTTCCTTGACGACACGTCCAAACAAGGAGCTGTTTCCCGGACAACAGGCCTGAAAAACAAGGCTTACGACTATCAGCAGTTAGATGGGTTCTTGTGTGTGTGTGTGTGTGAGGGAGAGAGAGACAGAGCGCATGGGAGCACCTGGAGTCCCAGAATTAGATGAATTAGCAGAATCACAGTCCAATCAGTCAATTATGCCAACAAAGGCACATCAGATCTGACTTCTTTCATTTTTAAAAGCATGTTCTGCCCTTTTTAACCTCCAGTGACGCACAGTTCAATCTGCACATTCAAAACTGTCTTTTCCCAGAGCTGTAAATTAATGGCTGATAAAATAAAATGTTTTACAGGTCTTAGTCACCCAGCAGGGTTTAAAAAAATAATCAATGTTATAAACTAGCTGGACTGCTTGTTCGTTCTATCTATGTATCTATTTATCTATCTATCTATCTATCTATCTATCTGTCTGTTTTCTTTCTTTCTTTTTGTATTTAACTATAAATTAAAAAATGAATCAATGAATAAAAAAGTGAATAAATTATGAATTCATAATGAATCTATCTATCTATCTATCTATGCTTTCTTTCTGTCTTTTTATATTTAACTATGAATAAAAATGAATCAGTGAACCAACAAAACACAGAATGAAACACTATCTAGCTATCTTTTTTGTTTTTGTTTTTTTATTTATACATTTAACTATGAATTAAAAATTAATTGTGAATCAAAGTGAATAAAAAAAAAATCCATCCATCCATCCATCTCTGTTTTCTGGAAGACCTCCACAGCATACTGTTTTTCCTGTTCAAACACACCTGATTCGACTCGTTGGCTAATGAGCAAGTGTGTGCTGAGCTGAAACAGGTGTGTTAGAGCAGGAACAACACCAGCATGCACTTGTGTGCTCTGAGCTGCATCTTCACTTCAGTTTAAAATTCATAATGGAAAAACTGCCAATCACTTTTTGGCCCTTTCCCCCAAACACGTGAAACTTTTGCAAACTATGCGGGCTCGGCTGCTACCGATGCATGATTTATGGCTGGACTGGTTAAACTGTGACAGGCTGTTGTTGGAGGCTTATAATGCCAGTGACATGCTAAAGCTTTAACACTGGAGCAGGAGAGGCAGGTGACAGGCCAAGCCTTCTGTAAAACACAGGGGCTAGAGGCGAGAGGAAATAATAGCCAAGTCCTTTAATTTTGGGGATTTATTCCATGATAGAAAATGTCATAAAGGGCAAATTCGTAAGCTAGAAGAAGCAATCAAAAGTTCTGGAACAACTGGAATTCCTTATGTCTTATTACAATCTAAAAAATCTGAGGCTAATAATAAACAGATCAAATAAATCATGTTATTTAAGAAAGAAAAACAGATCATCATTGATACGGTGAAGTTTTTTTAAAGTCTCCAGTGTCAGTGCTTTGTAATGGTCAGTATGTTTTCCACATTTGTACTTTCTTGCTACCTTTACAAGCTATGATTTTTCTTTAAAAAACAAATAGATGTACAGCTGTTATAACATAAGTGATAATGGGAGCTAACTTGTTTTGTGGACGTTCCACAACATTAAATGTAACTATAAACGGATAAAAAGCATGACATTTCATTCTTTAGTCAATTACACATTGTAATTGTTGACAAATCACTGTAGTATAAGAGGAATACACCAAGTACAGTAACTCTTTACACGCAAGTGTTTTAGTCCTTACTTCCTTAAAGGCAGGTAAATTTGTTAAGCTTATAGATAAACAACCATGATCATGATTTCCGTCTTAAAAATAAATTCTTGAACATTTTTCATTGCTCTTATACATATTCCGTACTTAGATTTCATAAGTTCTGACATCTGACCTGACACCTAGACATAACATGATCAAGAGGCATGGACAAGGTTGGAGCTAATAAACATTAATGGAGCTTGCAAATTTATATGAAGCAAACAACTGCCTTTTTTTTTAAACAGCGGTCACCCTGTGAAATTTATTCCACCTCCTTGCTTACACAGTGGCTGAATGAATTTTGCAGAATATCCATCACTACTATGATTTTTTCCCAATATTTTGGAGACAAGGCCTGGTGTAAATCCAGCTCTGCTTTCTGCATTCTTCAATTATACGGTAATACTTACTGCTAGAAGGTTTGACAGCCAGTGTATAATTAAACATGATACATTTTGGGCCAGCTGTACATATTGTTGTTGTCAGAAGAAATAAATTGATAGAAAAAGCAGGAAGGAGAAAGAAACTTTTTGTGGCTCTTAGGGCTGTGAGGTGTTACTGCAACAGTGGCAACATGTTGCATAAACTGAACTTTTAGCTAGATTTCAGTTTGGGTACACGCACAATAAATCATAACACCATTATGAGATGTACTAATCTCACCACAGTGCGGTGCCTTTGTGATTTGCGCTTGAGATTTGCACTTGAGATTTGTGCTTGAGATTTGCACTTGAGACCGGGAACGTTAGTCCCTCTGAGTAAAAGTCAGGAAACAATGAGAGTATGATGTATTTGGGTGAGCAGTTGTAAAGAACCAGGCTAGCATCCATGTGCAGAGTTTTAAACTGAAAATCCTAATTGTTAAACTTGTAGTGGTCCAACACAGTAATGGCATCAAACATCAACAGAGAGAATCCAAAAGAGTGGGCAAACAAGTCATAAAAAAATAGTCATGGCATGCATAAGGCAAACAGGAAAACATGGCGTAGAACTTACAAAACTAGAGAGAAGGGCAAGACTTCGTATTGTACCTTTGCATTACGTGTGCTTTATAGTGTGAATGAACCAGAAAGTAGACATGAAAAAACAGGGTTCCTCATTGGTTCTTTGGATAGTTCAGGATTTTATCTTGCTAAAGAGGTTCAACATGGTGCCTTTTTGAATGGAAAACTCTCTGTTCCGCATAGAACCGTTAGAGGGACAAATCAAAGAACACTTTTTGTTGAAAGAGAGAATCTTTTTTTCCCAAAGAGCAAGGGGTATGAACAATGGATTGCCCATGGAATATGTACAAAAATGCAGAAATAAAACAAGAACCAAGCGTAGTTTGGGATTACATGGTTCTCACTGGAGGAGAACCATTACTGTGCTGAGAATGATCCATCACCCAAATGTTATCTGCCCAGTTGTTGTCCCTTTCAATTGATGGATGAGGTAGATGGGGGCCAATACATTGTCCAAAGCCAAGGATGAACCGCAGGCCATAATTGTATTGCACCAATATGGTAGGTACATCCGCTAAAGATCAGCCAGTCCTGGCTCCTTAAAACCATCCAATAGCTAATCAAAAACTATCCGAGAAACTGTTGTTGTATATTTCTGGCATACGCCATTGGAGGGTTCATTCCTTGCATGCTACATTGGTCATGTTGACTTACTGAGGCCCTTGTTTGGTCAATTGTTCATTTCCTTCATTTCCACCAATGCTGAATCATTGTACTGTAACATCAGCTATCAGACGAGGCTGGTCACAGTGCCCGGTTTGCAGGAAATGGCCATTTCCTCTTTGATTGTGCCTGTTGTTTGCAATTTAGATGGCAGCCATGAAGTGGAACACTTCTCGGAACTGAGATTGCTGGAGAAAGATACTGGCGTGGTTTGGCTTGGCAGTCGGATGTCCGTTTTCCTATTTCTTTTTGTACCAGAAATGGTTTCAAATGAATTTTAGATTTGTAAAGAGAAGCCATTTGCAAGAGTAGGCTATTGGTTCTGAATTGCTCAGATGGGTTTAATTATTTATTTTATTTATTCTGTCTAAGTGGATTAATGCAGGTATGCAATATCATAGAGGTCTGTTTTTGCCTGAGGATTCTTATTTTATTTGTAATTCCCCCACATTGCTCTTTAAGAAGGGTTCCTGCTTAACCTTGGCCTTGCTCGTTTTCCAGCTCACTGGTCCTTATTTGTTTCTGCTAGAATAAAGAGTTTTGTTCTCTTTGTGAAAGTGCACAACCTACAAGCTGTCTTCTGTGTGCGAGAATTGCTTATTACTTTCTTGAGGGAAGAAAATTAATTCAGCTGAGACCAATATTTAATATTAATGTCATAAAAAATGGATAGATGGTGTGGTGGAGGTGGAACGTGTTTCTCCCACTGACTAATTCAAGGATATTAGAGCGACTTGTTTGTTTTCATGGTGTCCCGTCGTGAAGGCAGGGTCAGGATGAATTAAACAGCGCTGCACTACAGAGAGATAGAGAGAGAGAGAGCAAAAAAGCAAAAGAGATAAAGAGGGTTTTAAAAAACATCCCCTCAAAACGCAGGAAAGATGAAGTGAAGCGTAACCAGTCATGCAAACAGGACCTTAGGAGGGCTATTTTTTTAAATATAGCTGTTCCATATTTATCATCACCCTAGGTGTGTTTGTTTTGATATGATGAGCATTCGGAAGATATCAGAAGCTGTTTAGGTTGGGATATTAAACAACAAATTGCACTTCTGTTGATCTATACTCAAGAACACTTCTCTTTCAGTTTACATTGGCTTTCCAAGGTTAAAGCATGAGTGGAAAAGTCACTTTCTGGCTCAGCACTGGTTTCTAGAAAAAAGGTTCGTAGTAGTGGTTGGTATTGGGTGAACATCGAACACTGCGAGAGTTTTGATTTAAAAATCTTTGACTTAATTTCAACTGTAAACACTTACATTTATAGACAAATGACTCATGTTTCTGGTCATATTTTGGCAGAATTTTGGTAGGGTTGCCTTTTCCTGGCTCAGAAAGTGTGACAGTGTTCCTGCACCACATGCTTGGTTCTTGTCTTATCTCTGAATTTTGTACTACAGAAATTCCAGGAACTGGAACAGAATTTTTTTTCTTTTGGTTCACTTGAGTATGAACGGTGAGCCAGGAAGGGGGAACCCATGAGTCCCAACACAATCTATGAGGAAAGTCAGCAAATTTGACATTCAATTTATGAAACAGAGATAAAGCAGATAGTGAAAGTGCATGGAACTGGGTGAACATCCAACACTGTTGACTATAAACAGCTATATTTACAAAAGATAAGCCATTTTCCAATTTGTATTGTGGCAGAATTTATAGCTTAGAAAGGGTACTGAACTAAACAAAATCATGGCTTTTTTTCCTGGAATTTCTAGGGAAAAAAAAAACAAAAATGAGGGGAGATAACCCAAGAACCAAACCTAGTCTGAGACCACATGGTGTTCACTGGTTCTGAAGGAAAACCATCATTTTCAAAGGTTTGCTATCAACTGTTGCCTAGAAAAGCTACATTTCCAAAAATTCAGCAAACTCCTAGTCGTATTGTGGCATAATTGAGGGTTGTTACAACATGCAATGTGTTTTCCCAAAACTTGCAAATCATGATGAGATGGAATTTTAATGGGCAAGAGCAGGTTCATTGGAGTTCATTCATTCATTCATTCATTCATTCATAATCAGTAAATGTTTATGCTGGTTAGTGGTGGATCCTGAGCTTACACCGGGATAATGGTGCGAGAAGGGAATAGACCCTGGTTGGGACACCAGTCCATTGCGGGGCACCACACACACACACACACACACACACACACATTTATACCTATTCATACCTAATTTAATGTAGCCAATCCACTGGAAAACCTGGAGGAAACCCACACGAACATGGGGATAACATGAGAACCTTCACTCAGACAGTAACCCATGGTCAGGATCAATCCGGGGACTCTGAAGCTGCGTGGCAGCAATGCTAACTTAAATATACATAACTTTTCATTATAGTTAGCTTCAATTCTTATGAACTTGCAATCTTGAGATGGCGTTGATGGACATTAAATCCATGACTGATCAAGACTGATCAGCTCGTTTTCCTTGACAGAGTATAGGAGAATTGATGGGTCACTGTTAAATGCCAAAGCGAGAATCAGTTTCTGGGAGCTTCACAGCCCAAAGACAGCTGAGATATCTCACTCTATTGATGCCTGAGGTGGCTACAGCTCACTAAAGAGGGCTGTAACTCTTGAAGTGAACTCAAAATGAGAATAGATGGTAGTTGTCCATTGTGCAGGGAGAAACTGGTCGACCATAAAGGGAAAGATGTATGATGGTGTAAGGATGAGTAATTCCATACCAGAGGCGGAAAAAAATCGCATCACCCACATTGGCTCCAGTGCTCTGTGACGGCACCACAAAGTTTCCTCCCGGCTGTTGTTGTGTCTTCTAGGTCATGAGTTACAGGCACTTCAAAAAGAGGCCTGCTACTTTTTTAACGTCTTAATGTTATAGACACTTCATGTCTTCTGGAGTGGTTTGATGAGGTATGACATCTGTGAAGCTGCCCGATAATCAGTTATATAATATATTTGCAATATAATATTATTGACACTTCAAATGAACAACTTTCAGTGCTCAAGGATTCCTTTTGAATCCAGAATGCCACCTAGGCAGGCTGCATTTTTGGACAGCATTTGTTCTCCTGAGGTGAAGCCTATCCAGTTGAGGTGGCATATAAGCTGCTCTATTCGAAAGTTTTCTTACTTTGGACAAGTCTCAAGGCATTATGTGGCCTTCTTGACAAGATGAGAGTTCTATAAAAATTTTGAAAAACATGAAGGAAAAAACTATATACAATACCCTCCAAAAGTATTAGAACAGCAAGGCCAATTTTGAATATGAGACAAAGATGAATATGAGACAATAGATCAGAATTTCAGCTTTCATTTCCTGTTATTTACAGCTAGATCTGTTAAACAACTCAGAGCATGGTATCTTTGGTTTGAACCCACCTATTTGTTCAAGTGAGCAAAAAATACTGGAACACCTTGTTGCCCAGGTGTGCCCTGTTAGATTGATTGATTGAGCAGTTTATAGCTCTGAATGTCTACTCTTGGTTTGAGCCTTGGGTTTTGCCTGTGAAGACTGCATTTGTTGTTAAAAAGGATAAAGCAACATGAAGACCAGCGAGTTGTGGAGAGTTGTGTCTATGGGAGAAAAGCAAGCCATTTTGAAGTTGAGAAAAGAAGGAAAATCGATCAGGGCCTTTGTACAAACATTGGGCATAGCCAATACAACAATTTGGAATGATCTGAAAAAGAAAGAAACCACGGGTGTACTAACAACCAGACATCGCTGAAAATAGCAGTGAAGAAAAACCAAAAAACCGGAAAACAACAGTCAGTGACATCACCAAAAGTGATAGCCAAAGTGTGGAGAAAGAAAGGATCCTTATAAATAATGTAAGTAAATTTAACTAGTAGTTTTCTTTGTTTATAAGTACATTTTACTCAAACTTGAGTTAAATGAGCTACATACAGTAAATCTGTAAAACACTGTAATAAGAACACATAATCTAAACATTATCATTACTACTTAATCATCACTATCTCCTTTAATGGTTCCAACCATAAGAATCACACTGAATGCACTTACCTCAGCCTTCATAAAAAACTGAACTGGCAGAACACAGAATGACTCCTTACCTTTAAAGTTTTAGCAGTTTAGTAATAGAATATAAAAGGTTAGGCAATGATGGCAAATTGTTGTATATGTAAAGCTAAAGGCATATTAGCAGATAAATACAAGAGTTTTGTTTGTATTTGTATATTTTTGTTTTTCTTTTCATTTCTATTTTTGGTTTTTGTTTCGATGCTTGTTCTTATTTTTATTTTAGCTTTTTTGTTTTTTTGTTTCTAGTTTTGCTTTTATCTTCACTTTTATTTTTGCTTTAAGAAGACTGACCTTATTTCATTTCATCATGCAGTTTAGCTCTAAAAATCCTTTCACGCATAGCTTCTGCTTGTACATCATGTGTAATTTAGAAATAACGAGAGCAGAATGAAGGTTCTTCATCATATCATACTGCACCAGTCAAACGTTCACACGCCTGATTGAATGTATGTTTTTAAAGACATGTTGATCTAAATTCTTACTATTATAAATAGTGACGGTGCAGAGAAAATGCAGCAGCTAAAGCCTTCCACTTGATTCTTGATTAGATGATATATTGTATATTGTACACTGTTGCTTACAAACCGGCACAGAGTTCTGAGGACAAACAGCCATGATTTATATTTTATTAGCAATTATAAAACCACTTCCAATCTTCCATTCCTCAGCAAAGCACTTATAACTGTTCTTCACAAACAATTACATGTTTTTCATTATATACATTGTACAGTCTGTACCAGACTAAGTACCTGAATAGTGTCATGGTACCTAATAACCAAAGAGATTTAAAAAAAGTCTTTATTTAAGTGGTATTGGATCTGAGTTTATTTCTTTTGAAGTACCTCATGTATGTGTAATTTCAAACCTTGCTATTTTTTTTTTGCCCTAAGAACATCTCTACACCCTTACCACTTGTTCACCTGCTATCCTGTATAGCTTGCCAGCTAATTAACCAATAGCATACTAGCTTGCATGTCACATCTTGATCTGCACTGTCATTACTAACATTAGCTAGCTAGTTTTGTATGTTGTTGATTTTAGCTAAAATTTTTGGTTACCACATTATAATGCTTTAATAATTTGAGTACAAAATGTGAATGAAAAAAAAATAATAGAATTTAGGACAAGTATTTCCCCAAACACCAATCTATATATTTGAAAATCAGTGATACCAAATGACTAGATTGATATTTGTAGGTTTTACTCATTTTTAAAAGACAGAACCTCTTTTTCTGAAAGTAATTTAAATCTAACAAAATGAATATTTTATGTGGAGTCCCACAAGGCTCCATTTTAGGTCCACTGCTCTTCAGTTTGTATATATGCTTCTGCTTGTTTCCATCAAATGCAAGCATAATATAAATCCTATACTGATGATATACTACTATACACCTAGACATACTGATGAGATACAAATTCCTTTATAGAATCAGTGTGAATATGTCAAGTAATTTTCAAATAAACAAACAAAAGAAAAAACAAATCTGAGCTACTAGTAGTGGGTGCAAAGGCAAGGCAGCAAAGGCAAGGTGGCAGCTCAGCATGTGTGAACATCTTTAGGAGTGTTGAGAAAAGTGTCCCAGGCGGCTCCTCGTGAAGCTGCTGAGGGAGCGCCAAGTGTTGCAAAGCTGTCATCCTGGCATCTTTGAAGGATCTGAAATACAAGAACATTTTGATTTGTTTTAGACACATTTTGATCTCTTCTATTTCATAGTTTTGCTATCTTTATTTTTGAAATTTCATTATTCTACAATGTGGGAAATAGTAAAAATTAAGACACCCCCAATTTCTGAGTAGGCGTATCCAAACTTGGCAGGCTATTTTGGGAGACTGAATGCTGCTTTGTTTAATTCAGTGCTACCAGTACATTCTGTACTCTTGTACCTAGAGATAACAGGGTATGAGATCATGATTTATCTTAAATAATGGCTGACTCTGAGGTCAGGAAGCAAATCCCACAGTGATGATATCGCCAGAAGTGGACATTAATTCTGCTCTAGGAACTTATTATCCTGAGAAGCATTCAGCTCCTTTCTAAAGAATACTACACAATTACAACACAGAGCCCAATAATAGGAGTGAATTGAATTAAATTGATTTATAACAAAAGATATAACAAAACCAACGCACATGAGAACTGATCATTGAATATTTAACTTGGCATAAAGGGAAGCTTCAACGTCTGTCTGGGATCTCTATCACTGAGCTGATGTAAACTAATCCAACACGATAAACTAAAATAAAAAGTAATGACTATTTCATGATTATTTTTAAAGCACCTGACTTACTAGGACTTAAAGCTGGCTTATACTTCTGCATTGAAACATGTCACAACACACAGAGGGAGGTTGTAGTACACAGAGGTGCACTGATGGGCAAATATAATTCTTTCATCTGACTTCAAACGTGACTGTATCGCTGTACACAGCACTAGAATAAGCAAGTATCCAGAAAGTGCTGATGTGCAGCAGCTAGACAGATTTATCACGAACACCGCTTGTCAGTCTGGGAAATAAACATACTGTAACTATACTTCATATGGAACAATATAACTATAATGATATGTGTATATATATATGTGTGTGTGTGTATGAAACTAATAATAGTATTTACGTTCATTTTAGTTAGCTAGCTAAACTGTTGTAGTTAGCATGAACAGTAGGCGGAGGTTTATTAGTAAAAACAAAAAGTATTTCATAGACAGTGTGCAGTATTATGTTTTCTCTTTTAAGGAAGAAATAACGGGGTGGTGTGATACAGCCTGATGCAAAGCAGAGCGAAGTTTTATTAAAGAATGACATCATACTTTTTTCTGCCAAGAGTTTAATTTAATGCTGAGGAGAAGTTCGTTCCTCTTATAACTACCTGTTTTTTTTTTCCTTACTTGTAGATTTCATGATAAAAAAACATGGTATATAAGTGAAAAACTGACTCTACTGACAGAGTTGCTGTTCTAGAAAATTAATCAACATCATCTGACCAATCAGAATCGAGAATTCAATAGCGCCGTGGTATAATATGTGGCATCCATTCTCTTTGAGAGGAGAGAATTTAAAAAAATCCCAAACCGCCCCCTGTTAATACTGTATAGAATGTATCTCCTAATATTGGTGACTCAGACCCCGGAAGTAAGTAGTATTGATCCACTTCTTCTTCTCTATTCATTTTGTACTCAAATGTGAATCATTTCTAGTGGAAATGTTCATGTTCTGTAGCGTCGTCATTGGATTGTGTCATTTATTTCCATTTTTTCCCCACTGTAAAATATATATTTTTTTACATAAATAACAACAAGACCAACATCATAAACTCTGTGCACTACTACCCAAAGTTCTCTCTTTCTTAACTTTTTTAAGGTCAGTCTGCCTAGAAAAGATAGTCATCATTACACCAGGATGAATATCTCAGTCCATCAAACGCCGTTTACAAATTGCTGTAATGAGAGTTTAGTTCTCACATGCTGTTTTGAGACTCGGAGGCTCGCCACGTATGCCAATTGGGCTGAACCAAAATACAGAGACTAGCACTTTGAACACAAATGAAGAGAGAACTGCGAATCGGTCCCACTCTGAATCCTCTCTCGACATTGTAGGGAAAAAATCCCAGGCAAAGCTGAGGAATGAAAAATGAAGAGATAAATCCAAGGAAATATTTTGCAGAAAAGTGAAAAGCAAAAGTGGTGCAGTGCATAAAATAAAATTGTAAAGCATTGCTTGGAAATTACACATGAATAAAGCATAAAGCATTTCAGAGCTGCCAAAAGGCCGAGGAGTCCTGCAAAGATAAACTGATATTAATTACAAAATATTGCGGGAGAAAAACTGAAAATGTGTTTAAACAAATGGGAAAGCAGAATAGATCACTGGAGTATAGGACAGTTAGGTATGGGCATTGCTTTGATTTAAGACTTTATCTGCTTATTGTGTAATAAATCTCTTGGATACAGGGCCCGAAGCAGGAAAAAAAAAGACACGCTGAAGGAAATATGCACAGAGACAAACTGAAAAATGCACTTGCCCTGCCTAACCTTTACATAATAACTCAGCGACTACTGTCGAGTTTTCCTAAATAGGTTAATACAATCATCAGCTTTTTCCTCCTTTGAGCTTAGCAGTCGATTGCTGAGCACTCGTGCACCCTGGCAACGTTGTGGCGATCAGATTAATCACTGCAGAGTGGGCTTTAATGTCAGGGGGGTGGGTTATGATAAAGAATATCACACCTTCGCATTCCCAAACGACCGATTTTCAATCATCTTGGCCTGGGTAAACAAGAAAATAATGCCTCAACGTCAAAACAAAACAGCCACGGACAGAAGAACGATTGCCACAGTGGAGAGTTTGAACCGTAACAGGAATGAGTAATGAGCGAATTCAGGATGGGGGTAAAAGTCTTATTCAAAGCGATCCCATGTTATTTTATATCCTCTCTCGCATCAATATTGCAGCAGTCAATAAAAGCACTCTGTCCTTAGTGATTTTTAACCAGTATTAAGCATAGGCGATCGATAGCACGGAGGCGTTTCCGACTCGAAGCGAAAGGTGCATGAGCATAAATGTGTTTGTATTTAGGGACTGAGCTTTTTTTTTTTTTTTTTTTTGCAAATCGCTGTGGGTGTATTATTATGACAAGAGATATATGTTATGGGTCTGTATTCTGAGTGTACAGCCATTTCACTTATCAAAAATAAACACAACTTTCACTCAGATTTTTCCACTAGTGGAAAAAGTGCAGAGAAACTGTACTTAAGTAAAAGTATAGCTACTGCCTCAAAGAATCTTACTCAAAGTTCTACTTGTGTGAAATTCAAATGGTATCTACATTTAACTCAACTCAAGTATTCAAGAGTAAACTGTAAATATTTTTAACTGATCAAGTTCTTCATGCCGCATGCTGCATGAATAGCTAGCTTGCTAAGCAAGAAAATAAAGAATATTTTTATAAAGAAAATATTCTGCTAACTTAGACAGACCTAGACTTTGTCTAACCCTTTTAGAATGAATGCTAAGGCATATTAGCAACAAAATGTTACTAGCTAGAAAATATAACACACTAATTTACAAAATGTAATGAACTAGCTAATTTAACACACCAATTTACAAAACTTAGCTAGCTAATTTAACAAATTTACAAAATTAATTTACAAAATTAACTAGCAAATTTAGCAATGTACTTTACAAAACCTAACTGACTAGCTAATTTAACACACTGACTTATAAAACATAACTAGCTAGCTAATTTAACACAGTAATTTACAAACTTTATAAAGCTAATTTACAAAACTTAATCAACTATTTACTTTACAAAATGTAACTCGCTAGCTATTTTAACAAGCTAGTTTACAAAATGCAACAAGGTAGCTAATTTAACACATTAATTTACAAAATATAACTAGCTAGTATATCTAGCTAATTTAACAGTCGAATTTACAGACTATACCTAGCTGGCGAAACACACTAACTTAAAACATAACTAGCTACTTTAACACACTCACTTACAAATATTAACAGGCTAGCTACTTTTACATTCTAATTTATAGAGATTTATACTAGCTAGCCAATTTAACACTAATTTACAAACTATCTAATTTAAAAAAATTAAAGTTAACGTAACATACTTTGTAAGATATGATGGCAAATTTTAAAGAAAGATATTTCATTTTTACGTCAGAGGCAAATGACATGCATCATCCTGCATGAATCAATAACTCCAGCAAAATACAACATCTTATGAAGAAAAAAAGGGGAAAAAATAAGAGGAAAAACTGGGAAAAAAGAGAAACATCTCATGGTGTTTGAGAGTTGTAATAAATACTTAAATCAAAATGGAAATATAAGATGTAAAAAGTATAAAATTTTTCACATTTTTCAAAAATATCTTTTAAAAATAATACTTAAGTGCACAAGTATTATGCAAGAATTTTCCACTTTTTTTTTAAATCAATAAAAAACGTTCTTGCTAATACACTCTGATCGGGGAGTATTACAGTAACTTTTTTGTTACTACATGACTATAATAACTAAAAGAAATCCAAAATGTAAGAGATAATGCTCAATAAGGTAATCAAATATTGGAAATTAACTAAAATGAGGTGAGTAGAGACAGGACGCAAACACACAAACTCTGTATGAATTAATCAGAAACTAGGAAAACAAGCAAGGGCCTTAACCAGGAAAATACAGAACCAGGAAACATGGAAACAAGTCTCAGGCTTAACAACAACAACAACAAAAGCATGATAAAACTTCACCATGAACAATGACACACAATATAAAAAGGCAAACTAATCAAGAACAACACAGAACAGGTGAACACAATCAGCAAACAAACCAATGGTCCTCTATGGGATGGAGAACAGACCAAAACAGAAACAAAGTCACATGGCATAGTAAATAAAAATACACACACACAACCAAAAACAAAGCAGAAATGTATAACAATGATGTGGCATTTGATATTTCTGATATAGTACACATTTCGCCACGCTGTATATCTTATAGCATGGCTGCTTAGCAGATTTTGCATGTTTGATTTACTCATAAACTGAACATGAGAAACCCAATTAAATTTATTTATCTAACTTTTTCACCCAAATAAATAAATAAATAAATAACACTATTATCATTGGTTAAATGCCAGAGGATATCATTTTTATTATATTTAGTGTTTATTGCATTTTTTATTGTATTTGTGTTTTTCCTGCCCATGGTATTAAACTTAACACAAGTCACTGATCACACTATTTCCTGACCAACATCACACACTTGTGTATCTGTGAAGGTTTTTAATCATCCAGATTGTTTAGAATGGCTCACAGTAGCATGTCTAGGCAACCTGCAGGACAAATGGTAGTCTTTTGACGAAAACAATGCTGGACAGAGAGGACAATACGTTCAAAACAGGATTGAAGGAGGCCATCTATGTCACGCTTTATTAGTTTTTGATAAACAGCAGAACGAAAAGTGTTTGGCAGCAGACTCTGGGTTTTGGATCCAACTTTAAAGCTCAAACGACTACCTTGCCTTTGCCACATCTGCTTACTTTTGACAATGGAGAAAATTAGATGAATAAAAATGAAGACAGGGAGTTGAAAACGAACATAGGCTGATCGCTTTCTCTGTCCAAGACAGCTATCACAGCAAGGCCCTCAGGACAGAACGTGGTCAAATGTAGCCAATCAATCTCCAAAACTTCCTCCCTCGCAGAACTAATGAAAACTAATGGCTGGCTGGTGAAGGGACTCATCCATCCTGCTTGTTTTCTCCGACCAACTACATGTTGGACATGACCGCTGAGATTTGTGTTGCTTTTTGGAGGTCTGGGAAAATAGAAACCGTGGCTGGAACAAACACTCGTATCTCGATTACCTTGATTGTCTGAAGTCATGCTCGCACAGATCCAGGATTGTAAGGATGGACATTATGGTGCTTCTGAAAGCTCCTGAAATTCCATCACTTCTGATGGGAATTCAAGGATTCCTTGCGATCTGGGTGGTGAAATTGCATTTCCGGTCCAATTCGATATGGTCAAGATTAGTCGTGAATTATTTGTGGCTTGTTGCTGCTGGTGATGCCAATCGAAAGTGGCCCAAGGCAATATTGGGACCAATCCCAGACCTGAATAGAAAGTGACTTTGATTTTTCACTTCATTTCATTTCTCGTCTGTCAAATTCGTTTCTCTCCATCGACGGCTCTTTCGCTACATTTCCGATGCGGCTGCCGTCATCACGGGGAAGAAAGTGGAATGGGATTGAGATGAGACAGCTGTTGCCCCAGTAAGCCAACAGCACACTGTAATCACCACCACACACACACGCACACTGTCTTGTTCCAATGTAAAATGATTCATCGACAAAAACAATAGCAGGCCGCGCAAATCCCCGAGTCCGTCTTGGCGTGACCGAAGGCTTTGCCTGTCTGAGGTTATTGTTTTTCGAGAATATGACTCACTCGTTACTTTGTACATAATGTCACGTAGCATCACCACATTTCCATTTTGAAGTTTCTTTCCTACTTCAGACGGCATGTTTTTTTTTTGTTTTTTTTTTGGCGAATGTCATGCATAATGTGTGACTTATATTTAGCCTTTCAGGCATACAGCATATTTGGGAGCTCATGCCTCACATTGAGCTGAGTTCAAGAGCCATTTTGGCTCAGACAGATTTATATCTGGGTGACTGGAGCCCTATTTACCCCTCCTGGAGGTGTCCAGTTGTCTGGTCTGCTATGTCCCTCCTGTGGGCAACTAAAAAAAAAAAAAAAACAGTGCTTCTGGGTGACCTCAAGTCTCAGTGGAGATTCATCACATGAATAAGAAATGGAGCTCGTAACTGCATCTCGTTGTCTTGCCGTATGGAGTCCTGCGGGGATGCTCGGGGGGACATCAACTGCAGGACGTAGCCATGTTGACCAGAGTCCAGAGAAACCCAAGCTTTTGTAAGAAGTGCTGTCTCGGAGCAGAGATTTATTAGCCATCGGGGATGTTTAGTCGCTTCCTCTGTATTGTGTGTCCATCCAGTCCTTCGTGCCACCGTCCTTGTGGGGATTTATTTAAGGCCCGAGTCATAGATGGTATATCAACTCTCATTCTCTCCATTCTCACACACTCCTTTTATCGTCCACTTATCCACATACTGTTCTATCTTCTAGCCACTTCACTTTTTTCTCTGTGTGTGTGTGTGTGTGTGTGAGACCTCTGTAATATATTTTCTGTCTTCTGCTGTATGGATTAGTGAAGAATAATCAAATGCAGATAGGCTTTGATATTTAAACACATATTGATTAGATAATGTGTGGAGATTAACACTTGTGGGGAAAAAACTGAGCTGGACCATAAACATTGGACCTTATTAATCTTTTAGAAATGTTTCCTGTGTCAATGTTTTTATAGGCCAAAGCAAACTAAAAAAAAAATTCTGCCAAATTTGCTTCATACTCATTTTGACACACTCTCTTACAGAGAGCTGAAAGCAGAAAATCTTCCACTAATGCAGCTCAGCCACTGCAGCAACTACCACATACACACACTAATATCAACTCCTTTTACAGAGCGCCATTACTTTTGTCCTAATTGAATGGTTAGTCTTATTTGGCTTAATTTATGGATTTGTTTTCAGTGCATTAATATGAAATGATTTGTGTGGGCAATTGAAATAAATAAGTGCTTTAAAACTCGCATCGTAATCCGTGTATAAAATCACAGTAACTCATTGCACATTATACGATTTGATGCCAATCGATCAACTTTCACATTAATGTGTCCGTATACGTAAATTTAAACTTGGGAGAACGTTTTTTCTGAACTAACTGGATTTTCATGAACACTGCATTTCTTGTGTGAATGCTTCTGCGAGCAATTTATGAATAAGACCACACTAACTGCTCCCCAGTTGTTTATTGTAACCATGGTAGTGGTTTAGACTGACAAAATGCTAACAACATAACATAACATAACATTTGTTATTTTCACACGAGCCAAGATCCTGTCAAGAAAAATCTGGCAACCTTGTATGTAATTTGCATCATCCGTTTGTTCAGAATTCAGAAAATCCACATAAGAAAGTGCGTAACCTGATTCTGAATATGTGTAACTTTCTCCATGTAAATATTGACATAACTTTTGGAGTTAAGTCACCGACTATATACGCTGCCCCAGATTGATAGATAAAAATTTTCTACTACAGGATTAAATCTCTCGCTGACAGACACGGCTCCATTATTTACTGCGGATTATCTTGTAACAATTCGTTTGACTCTTATTGCAGCCTCATCTGCTTCGTAAGTTGCAGCAATATCTGATCAGGGATTTGGAAAAAAAAGAAGAAATTGCAAAAGCAAACATTCTCTGACACGCGTTTACCCGACTGCAGAGCGCCTTCATTAGTGTGTGAGCGCTTTATGTAAATACCAGTCATCTGTTGGTATATTTGGATTATTTGAGCAGCAGACGAGTCAGTAAACTCTGAAAGGCATCCCACGCAGGAATTCGTTAAAGTGGAAGCGTAAGAGAAAAACTCATAAAAATCCCTTTTCAATAATTCAGAAGGCAAATATTACATTAGCGGACTTTGTTTATAAACCAGTCACCCTGTGTGTATGCACTTTTCACCTCTGGGCATCGAGGATCAAAGCGGAGGAATGGTGAACGGAGACGGAGATGACGGAGAAGGCGGCCTGCAGCACGTCTAATGTCTCCAGTGTTTCAATTTGGGGATTTTTTTTTTTTTTTAAAGAATCTGGTGGCTGAATATTGGAAAAATCCATACCTTTGAAATTCATAGGGAGTGCTGATTGGTTCTGTGGTCATGGTGAAGTGAAATTGGGTGTGAATTTGTTCCATTTCAGATGGATTTTCATACAAAACAACAGTGACTAGGTGTAAAAACACTGTACGACATATCCTTCTGTAACAGCTCACTCTCAATCCTGAAGAAAAAAAAAAAAAAAGCCCAAAACATTGATTCAGTGCTTCAGAGATGCACTGCGAAGTGTGATTTGATAGAAAACATGATGTAAATGTATTGGACAGCGAGCATTTCGTCTTTTTCGCGCCGCACTGCTCCTCTGATGGAGTTGGTGCGAGTCATGATGGCAGAAAAAAACACGGGACGGGATTTCCCATTACATCCGACACGTTTTAAATAAAGCAGGTCGCGCCGCACACCCAGAGATAATGTATCATAGTGATAGCATACTAACTAAACCTGATATTACCCTCTGCGTCCATACATTACACCGCTGCCGGCTTAATGAACGCCTCGCTTTTATTTATGACCCTTTTGTAGTGCTGAGAAATTAACATAATCACCTCCGGAAGAATTAATCGGATCATAAATACTCTTCAATTCTCTCATTAGTTTCTTCCATTCAGGTTTAACTCTTTCGTTTCAGACATTAAGGTTGACAAAAGAATCTAAATTTTCGAGTTTACAATCTACACAAGGATTTAGATTGATCAAAGATGCTACTAGAATAGTTAGAAATATACTGTGTGTGTGTGTGTGTGTGTGTGTGTTCGTATCTGCTTTTTTCTGCTGCATTTTTCCCCCAAACTCCAGCGCAGTATTGATGGCATTATAACCTTATTTTGACAGAATGAGCCATGTGAATGATAAATCAGACGTGCTCCAACCTGCTCCCACAGAGTTATGAGCTCAATTCTTGTCAATTTTGATCATCATCCCGTCCACATATACAGAGTAATAAAGTCTCCGAGATCACAGTGCAACACACGAGGCAATACAGAGGGCAAATAATAGAAGAGTGTCAGACAGGAGCAATGCTCAAAACTACAGTAGTTTAGTACAAGTTCAGTAAAATGCAAGAAAATCTATCTGAAAGGATAGACATTTTTAGGTTTGTTTATTTATCTATTTATTTACACTGTTAGCTTGTTTAGCTTTAGATATTTAGCTTGATTAAAAAAAATTCACGTTAAATTCGACCATCTTTAATAACTCTAGCATGACTTCGATATAACAGTTATATAAAATCTTGCTTTTCTGACACACACCTTGTTTGTTTTTAAATTTAATACAATCAGTTACATAAATTAGTTAAAAAAATACATAGGAGATAAAACACTTCAGTGCAGTGTTGTGCTGTTACAGGAAAATAATCAACGGTGGGGCATTTTGATAAAGCCAAGTTACTGTTACTAAGTTACTATTACCATCCTGAAGTAGATTATATTTATTAACAGCATGTCCCTCTTGTATATAACATGGCAATTTTGCCAGTGAAAATGAAGCGTCATACTTTTTATCCATTTATAGTTACGTTTAATGTTGTGGAACATCCAAGAAACAATTTAGTTCCTGTTCTCATTTGTTACAGCAGCTATAAACAGACCATTTCCTCACCAGCATCACTTTTTTTTTTCTTAAAGTTAATAAGACAGCAGAAAAAGCAGCTTGTCGTGTTACCGAGAAACCACAAAGCATAAGCTAGCATAAGCCTAGCGTAAGCCTAACTACTTACTATTACAAAGTGCTGACACTGGAGACTCCTTCCCTAAATATTAAATAAATCTTTCCTTGCAGGAAACTTCACCACATCCATGAGTTTTTCTTGTTAAATAATACTTTTTTATTTACACTTAGATGCGGCTCATGTGACGCGTCCCCCATACAAGTCCCTATGAATTAGCTGTTACTATAGCAACCATAATGTATTAGAATGAGCAAATTCCAGTCAGAGGTGATGTTATAGAAAATGAAGCACCCTCTGACCAACTAGAAATGAGACTCCAACTAATTAAGGCAGCTATGGAATAAATGCGTAATATCTCACACACACACACACACACACACACACACAAAAAGACTTCTAGAAAAATGTGAATCTGTGACTCCTGGTGTCTGACGGTCATGATGTCATTTCTCAAAGCCGTGTCGCTGACTTAGCATGCTTCATGTGTCTTTAAAGATTCCAATCCACCAGCCGTAATCTCGGTTTTGCTTGGTTTGTCTTCAGCTCGTGCACTTTTTCCAGCACGCTCGTTTCAGTAAGTGAGCTGCTATGAAGAATGAGGCCCGATCCGGTTCACGTGCGTGTAAAAGCAGCTCTGAATCAGCAGGGTCGCAGTTCCACTCCTCCAGTTCTCTCAATTATCGCCTTCGTGGAAATCCCTGGCTAATTGCTGCAGT
This sequence comes from Pangasianodon hypophthalmus, assembly GCF_027358585.1. Taxonomy (NCBI): domain Eukaryota; kingdom Metazoa; phylum Chordata; class Actinopteri; order Siluriformes; family Pangasiidae; genus Pangasianodon; species Pangasianodon hypophthalmus. Next base: position 22,906,477 of record NC_069722.1, on the reverse strand, counting down.
GTTTGTGCGAGTTGAATTTAACAAGAGGAACACTAAAGGTCACTCAGCTGTAAACAAATTGCAGGGAGACGGCACTCGCTCGCAATTAAGACCCTAACCCGTTCAGAACAGAAGCCTCTCGCTTAAGGAGTGTGAGAGCACCGTTTCTGCTCATCATGATGTAATAAGGCAAGCAGAGACGCTGTATGCAAATTAAAGACCTAATTAGCTTGACGTCACGAGCCACCAGGCAGCTGCTTCCTCGCTGCACCGTTTTCGAAAAGAACGCACGTGGTGAAGTGTGCAGCGTTTTCCTGTAACAGCGACCAAATGAGGGGTTTCAATGAGAAATTTACTTCGTGAGTAACCGTGTGAAAAATCGTATTTTATTGCTTTAAATAATAAAATTTAAACCTGACTGAGGTTGTCTTAATTATTTTAATTTTGATTTTTTATTATTATTTTATTCTGTTATTTAAATGTATTTATTTATCCACTTTCTGCCATGAGCTGATAATTCTTTGTCTACGTGAAAGCTTTTATTTTATTGCTGTGAAGTCGGAAGAGTTTCTTTTTATTATTATTTTAACTTTTATTTATTTATTTATTTATTTATTTATAAAGTCAGGAAAGTAATAGGGTTGGCAACTTAGTGTGACTAAATTTTCTTTTCTAATCTATCTATCTATCTGTCTATCTATAAAATAGATTTTTTTTGTCAGTATGAAAGTTGTAGTCATGTGAGTAATTTGATTGGCACCTTGATTAATATCCTTAATTAAATTTTATTTAAATTTTATTCATTTATCTGTCTATTTATTTGTTTGTTTCTTTGTTTAATGGCAGACACTCTACATGAACAGAGACTCCAGTGTCAGCGCTTTGTTACTTTTTCTGTATTCTTCAGGACAAATCTTTTTCACTGTAAAATGACGTTTTTTTTTTTCCCTCCATCTGATTAACTTCAAGAAAGAAGGGAAAAAAAGAGGCTGGTGAAGGAACGACTGTTTATAGCTGCTATAGCATAAATGAAAATAGGAACTTACTTGTTTCATGAACGTTCCTCAACATTAAATGTAGCTATAAATGGATAAAAAGTACAATGTGTTTCTTTAATGTAAAAAAAATGTATTCATGGGCAAATTACTGTGGCATAAAATAGTTTGGGATCAACGTCAGGGTGGCAGTAGTAACGCTGCTTCATCACACCACCCTGTGGTTGATTATTTTCCTATCACAGCACAACATGAGTATTGTACTTCTTCCATACACACAAAACAGTGCATGCTAATCCAACTACTGGATTATAGGTTGTTGTGCAGTTGTTGTCGTATTGCAGGATATAGACACATTTCTTTAACTAAAATTTTCTGTTTGTACATAAAATAAATAAAACACAGCTTCTGTTTCATTTGTTCCATTCCAAAACCAACATGCAAATTTTTGCCCTTAGTTGCCCAGGATCCTGTGATATACTGTAGCAGTTGTAGAATGTGTGAGAAAGCAAAGAAAGTATGTGTTTAGGGGATACTGTATGTGTGTATGTGTGTGTGTGTGTGTGACTGGAGGGCACGAGCAGGATGAAGAGTGTGACTGAGCTCGGCAGGCTTTTGAAAACATCAGAACAGCAGTTGGGAGATTGAAACAGGTGTGACGCTCTATTAGGTCCTGAGGGGAACGGCGCTTTGATGTGCTCAAAAGGAACCATCGCTGGCTGTAAATGTATCTCTATATCGTCTTTTCTCCCTTTGAGAGTGAATCAATCTCAGCACAGTCCAGCCTGCGGTCTCCTGTTTAAGATTCAGGTCAGATTCTGATTAATGGAAGAGAACTTTTTTTTTTTAAGACAGAGGATCGATCAAAGGAGACTCAGCAGAGAATTGCTCTGAGAAATGATTCATTTGTAAATTCCAATTTAGGGAAGGCGGTGTGTCTTGATACTTTTTTTTTTTCAAACAGAGATCCCATGCACATTAATTTGGATTGGTGACATTTTAGTCGAGACTTGCTGTATATGTAGATGAGAAATGAATTGGGATTGTGTGTAAATTTCAATTTAGAATGGTTGAGTTATGGATTTTAAGGAGAGATCTTACGAGTTACATATTTTAGTGCAGAATGCTTTATTATTATTAGTAGTAGTAGTAGTTGTATTATTAGTATATTTTATAATAATAATAATATTGTTTGAATTTAATAGTTATATTGGTGTTTTTTGAGTGTTTGTGCAAAAGTTGGTGGAAAGGTGTATGTACATGTCTGGAGGGTTCAAAGTATATTTTAATTCTTATTTCCCTCTTACCTTAACTAAAATATGAAAAACTAGACTTTTTGGAATTTTTCTGTAGTTACACTTTTCCTAAAACTTTAACTTTTTTCTGGATGACACATCTTCAGTGAGAAATCTGGAGTTGAAACTTTCCATGAGCCAGACAGTAGTGAAAAAAATTATCTAACAGTTTCACAATAAAAGGGGTGAGAAATCTGCAATTGGACAGTTTGGTGAGCCAGCCAGGAGCGAGAAATCTGTGATTTAGCAGTTTGCTGAGCTAGGGGAGCTAAATTGAACAGTTTGGTGAGCCAGCCAGGAGCGAGAAATCTGTGATCTAGCAGTCTGGTGAACCAAGAGAGCTGAATGGATTAGTTTGGCGAGCTAGCCAGGAGCAAAAAAAATTGCACTGTAGCATTTTGGCAAATCAGGATGATGAATCTCCAAGCAACCAGTACTGGCAAAACAGCCAGTACAGAGAAATCTGTGAGCTAATGGTTTGGCAAGCTAGTCAGAAGCAAGAAATCTATGACCTAACAATTTAGTGAGCCAGCCAGGACCAACAAATCTGCAGTCAAACAGTCTGGTGAGCCATGAGTGATACATATGTGATTTAACCAATTTGGTGAGCCAGCCAGGAGCAATAAATCTGAAATCTAACAGTTTGGCAAGCCATTCAGAATTAAGAAATCTGCAATCTAATTGTTTAACGAGGAAGCTAGTTTATTGAACGAGCCACGTGAGAGAAATCTGTAATCTAATAGTTTGGTAATCCAGGCAGGAGCAATCTAACAATGTGGAGAGCCAGCCAGGAGTGATAAATCTGCAATCTAACAATGTGGCGAGCCAGACAGGAGCAGTGAATCTGCGATCAATCAGCCAGCCAAGAGCAAGAAAACTGTAATCTAACGCTGTATATGATGCAAATTCCAATTTTTTTTATTGTGGGTGTCACAATACAGATAATGGGTAAAATCCAATATAAATATTTCTTATTGAAATCTAAACTCAGCGTCTTTTAAGCGAGTGAAAATAGACATGCAGTTCACACAATGTCATGCATCTCCAGTCCTAAACTAAAGAAACACCAAAGACTGACATTTCACTCAAGGAGAAAATTGTGCACATTCAATTTTTATAAGAAATGTGAGAAATCTCAGGGTTTTTATTATCCATTGAAGAGTAAGTGCTATTGAAAAAAATCTGAACCAATTCCGTGTTCAAACCACTGGACCCTAATTCACACAGTCACATGACTTCTGAGTAAATTCTTCATTCTGCAATGAGCACTTCCAGTCCCGGGTGTTAAAAGTGTGTTTCATAGGAATAAAAGAGGAATGAGCTGTTAGATAAACCAAACTGACATTTTGTGTTGTGCGTTTCTGTGTTTAAAGCACAACCATGTCTCCCCCAAGGTAATTGACAGTTTGCTGTAATCTCACCCACTCAAACGACTCTGCTTGAATGCATTAGTGCAGCACATACACACACACACACACACACAAATACACAATGTAATACCCCTCCTCTCTGTCACACACTCAACAGCACATCTGTCTTCAAAATTACTGTACGTGTCAGCTGGAGAAACTTTTCATTTGCAGAAGCACTCTCGTCTTCCGTGTTACACACGCTACACATTCCATTTACGGGACACGTGGAGCGACATCAATTCCATAAATTGACTTTGTCGAGCACTGTAAAGTAAAATGCAACGTTTGTTCTTTTGTAAAATGAAAAGTTTCCTTGGCGTAGATTAAAGTAGTCGTGCATTACAAAGAACATGAAAGGTAGAACAGCAAATCATTTACACACACACACACACACACACACACACACAGACGCAGTATAATAAGCTGGAAAACAGATGGTTTGGAAAATATATGACAAAAAGGAAGGCACGCACATCTTAATTGCTCTTACCAATTGAAACACATTAATCTTTAATTAGCCATTATTTTGGCCTTGTGCTTTGATTTGGAAATAGCTAAAAATGACGTTTTAAATAGTTAATTAGGATGTGTTTTGGAATTTTAAAAAAATGTGCTGGTGCTGATTAAAAAAAAAGAAAACAAACCTGATCCCATGCAAAATCAGATTAAAACCATGGATATGCATATTAGGGCAATACTAAAGCCAGCATTTCCTCACACACGCTTGCATTGTTTTTTTTTTTTTTGTTTTTTTTTGACAAATTTTGAAAGCTTGGTTTTTAATATTCTTCCTGAATTCTCCCATGACATGAATACTGCGTAACACTGCTTTCATGACCAAGTGGGAAGTGTCCACCCTCGGAATAAGAAAAAAACAAAAAAACAAAATTGAGCTACCTTCATACCTGCAATTTCCGCTCATAAGGTTAGAAAAATTCTGCCTTATTGGAATTAAAATTCCGTGATGTCATTTCATCATTGTTGTTCTCACTGAGAACAATGAATGCTTTAAGGTGCTTTACAATCGCTACAAACTGCGATCTAACAATTTGGCGAGCCAGCCAGGAGCGAGAAATCTGTGAGCTAACAATGTGACAAGTAGCCATGAGCAATAAATCTGGTATATAATGCCAGATTTTTGGCGAGCCAGTCGGAAGTGAGAAATCTGCTAACTTACAATTTGGCGAGCCAGCCAGGAGCGAGAAATCTGTGAGCTAATAGTTTGGAGAGGCGGCCATGACTAATAAATCCGCAAGTTTTTGGTTAAAGTTACAGCTTGACTGTTACAAAGCGCTGTCACTGGAGACTCCTTTGATAAATGATAAATATCTTACAAAAAACTTCACCATGTTAACAATTATACTTGTTTTTTAATTCATTTATGTGGCTTGTAATTATTTATACAAGTCCCTCTTTACATTATAATAATGACTAACCAATTCCTACATACCACATCTGCATTTAAAATCAATGAAGCACTAAACAAACAGCTTTTCTTGGGTGTTTTTAAAAACGTATAAAGTCAAACAAGCACCAGCTTACTGTTTGTCTTGTGCGAAACATTTGAAGTCATTGAAGTGCTCTAATATGGGAAAGTAGAAAGTTCCGAGTTGTCACGAACACAGCATAAAAACACTCCCAGAGGAGATGAATAGACATTGTTCTGTTTGTGTGACTCACAAGCCATGTCCAACTCGTATTACTAAATTACAGCAGTGTATCGACGCTGTGCCTGTGTGCACCGCCGAGGACCCGCTCTCCTGAGCCATCAGTAACTTATATAGTAGAGGCCTGTCAGCTCAAAAGTGACTGCTACAAATATCAAGCAAGCCGGATGAAACAGTTTATCACGTTTCATTGCTTTTCAATAGAGACGAGGACGGCCTGATTTATTATTTATGTCCGCATGGCCACCCTATCCCTGTCCTCTGAGGAGCACTCTAAAAATATGCGGCTCATTTGGGACCTAGAGGAAGGATAATGACTATTCCCCGTATACCCACACATGTACACACATACACACACACACACACACACACGCAGCTGTAACAAATGCCGTAAAACACTAAAACATTGGCTTTTCCACTGTAGAGCTGTACACGTAGTTCTGACCTGTGTTTCAGTCTAGACACTTGATTTATGCAGGGACTCATTAAAGGGCATAATGAATTATATTGCTGTGGGAAATCCACTTATGTGACCAAGGAGGAATCGGGACTGAAAGGTCAAAGTGCAGGAAGGTCAATTAGTCACCGGCGTGTCATCTCTGCACACTCTCCGCATTCCACTGACAATTTAGAACTTCTGTTAAGAGTGTTTGATTTAAAAAAAAAAAAAAAAAAAAAAAAAAAGCTCTGCATTATCAGTGGTTTTCAGTGCTGCAATTTGTGAGCCATGATTCATTTGAGAACGATTCGTTCTTTCTGAACGAGTCACTAAAGTGAGCGAATCAGAATCGTTCACTGCCATACAATGTATCATGACCGAGATTCATTTCTCTCATTCAGTGGATCAGTATTTTGAATCAGCGAATCATTTGGTCATGACCAAGATCCGGTGCTCATGCGTTCATCAAGTCAGTTTGTGAATCAGCAAATATTTTGGTCATTACTTTTCCATACACTTTATCTGCTTGTGTTTTGAACATCTTTTGAATTCATTTGTTGAATTCAAAGTTTATTTCGGTTATGACCGAGATTGACTCCTCTCTCATTCAGCGGAGCAGTGTTTGAGTAAGCAAATCTTTCGGTCATGATTGTGATTCGCTGCTCAAGCGTTCAGCAGGTCACTAATTGAATCAATGAATCTTTTGGTTATGATCGAGATTCATTCCTCTCTTGTGCAGTGTTTAAGTTGATTTTGGAATGAATCAGTGGAACGATTCATTGCGAGCTGGAGATTTCCATCGTTTCACTGCATGAAATAGCAATCTGTGTTGGTCTGTGTGTAAAAAATAATTCCTTTGCTAAACACAGACACACAATCACACTATAAAATAACAATGGTAATGATTATTAGCTATTTTACATTGCTATTTTACATGATTAGTAATTTTGTAGTTCTTCTTACTTCCTACTATATCTTAAAAAGCTTCTTATGGGTTGCAGTGTTGAAAAGTTTTGTTTTCCCATCATTCCGATTGCAACATTCTGAAAGCTGTTGCCAGAAAAGTGTACACAACTGTTTATCTCTGCTAATATCTGCTATAAAGTGATAACAGCAATTAAGTACTACACAATCCAAACAGAGTAGTTACATCAGAAATAGTTGAAAAGTAATCAGATTACACTTCTAAAGCAATCTAAAAGATTACGTTGCTGATTACGCCTTCAGTCATGTAATTTGTAATCAGTAATCCAGTACTGCTCATTAGGTCATTATTTTTTTTTTGGTAAGAAGGAGAATAAGAAAATGAAACCGAAGCCTCGTCATGTCCTGTCATAACTGTCTCGCGCTGCTGGATGGTGATTTATTTGCAGGCCCTTTAATTCGGAGGCTCTGGTTGGCGGTAATAGGCTGGCGTATGGGACAAGGTTACCTTGTGCGGCTGCTTATCATGGGGAAAGTGGCCCAGCAGGACGAGGCAATACTGCATTTTATTATCATTCAAATGAGAACATATAGAGGGCTTCTCTCAGATTGGGCTGAAATAATGGGAGCCATTTATCTTGCTCACGCCGACCTTTCATATCCCATTCATGTCTTACTAGAGATTAGAGGGGAATGCATCATCATCTGGGTGTAATTAAAAAAAATTAGATATGTATGTATGAATGCAGTCGATTTGGACAAAAGGTGTCACTACTACTAGTTTTTGTGCAGCTCTCATTCTCTCTCTCTCTCTCTCTCTCTCTATGAGAACGGTTATGCCTCCTGTGTTGACTTTTCCCACTGTTTCCTTTTAGTGTTGGGAAAAACCCCGGCATCCCGGAGCGACAGCTACCCTTATCAGGCTCCGGAGGTGTTTATGAGATGCCGGTTAAAGCCTAACCTAATCACAACGTACTGCGTTAATGGGCTCTGCATCCAGCGAGTTGAGGCGTCTCTGCGGCAGTTCGTCCGTTTTTATGATGGATGGGGGGATGTTGGGTGGGGTGGTGGTGGTGGGGGTGTTGGTGTTGGGTGGCTGTAAATGCCAGGAGTAGTATACAGTAACTGTGCAATGTTTGGAAGAAGAGCAAGAATGCTTCATTGTGGACTTTTGTGTGTTTGTGTGTTTGCTTGTATGAATGGGAATCTCATGGACTGCCAAAGTTCTTCACCAAAGTTTATAAGTACTGATACATCTGTTGGAATCTGTTACTCCATGATTAGTGCACAGGTCTCCCCAATACAACATAATGCATGCTGGGTAATTTAGATATTAGATTTATATATTAGATATCTTTAGATAGACATAAATTCGACAACGATACGAAACCCTGAGCAGGACAAATGCAACACTGCCCAATAGAATACGGCATAACATAACAAACAGTGTATTAAAACTAGTTTTATGTCAGAATGCTCCAATTAAAAGCTAAAAAATTATGCCTGACTGTTCAAATGAATTTTTTATATCTACCTCAGGGGTTACATTGGCATTTAACCAGCTCTACTTCCCTTTCAATTAAGTTAAGTTCTCAACATGAAATGAAACTGAATTAAAATAAAAAAATTTAGGGCTTGCAAATAAATAAATAAGGTTTACTTATTTATTTATTTATTTATTTATATATTTACTTAAGTTTGCATGCAAAATATCTTCTAATTATGTTCCGATTTCTTCATATTTAAATGATATTAACTAGCAAATTGAACACATTATACTACAATTCAGTGATCAAATGCATATACACGCAGTTAACAGTAGAGAAACATTTCAGCATTTTTGAAAATAGCGATGTAAAGTATAATGTAGTACATGATTATTATTATTATTGTTATTATTATTATTATTATTATTATTATTATTAGGGGGCCAAGCACCGGGGGCTTGGAACCCTTTGGTTTTCATTTGGCTTTTTCTTTTGCCATTTATGATTTCCATCAACCTCTAGTCATTTTTGGGGGCCGTTCACATAAACACAGTTAGGGAGAAATAAATGCCTACGACCTCCGACTAGGAAAAACCAAAGAAAACGCCTACTCAGGAACTCGCCAACTCGAACTCAACAGGAAACTCCATTAAATGAGTTATACAATACTATTATATTAGATACAAGAATTTGCTTTAGATCAGTCAACATACAGACATAGTAGCTTGCTAAAGCTGTAATATACAGTTCGCTGTTTCGACGAGGTAAATATAGACCAGTCATCACAATTAGCTGCCTAGCTTGTTGCTAAAAAAAAGACGAACAAATGAGGCGTCCATGGTCATAATCTTGCGTCATGAAATAAACATAGATGGTAACATTTTAAATTTGGGTTCACACACACACACACACACACACACACACATGACTGGATTCTGTATATTCCACACTATAAGAAGCACCTTTTTGCCCTGAGGTTTTCTGACATATACTGTACATTTGGAACTATGTTTTCTTGTCACCTGTTTTTTTTTTTTTGTCCTGCATTAAAAACAACTGATGCATGAAGTGAAATCACACACTCGAATAATTATCTCACTGTGTTATGGTGGTTTTGTCGTTTCGATGTGGCTCTTTTCTGCATCATCTGTGTAATGCTTTTTATGCCGTCGCCAGAGAAACATGGTGAGTGAGAGGCAGCGAGAGTTACAATCTGGAAAATGTGTCCTGTTTCAGTAATGGTCTGATAATCACTGTTTAAAAAAAAAAAAAAAAAAAAATTTGATTTTTTGGTTTCTGAATTAATTTTTAGAATCAACATGTGATCTTTCAGTGGAATGAAATTCATTTTAGTTTTTAGTTTAAACTTCTTTCAGTGGTATGTTGCTGTATTTTTTCCTTTGGTTAAACATGACATTACCCATAATGCCCCCTAATAGTGGTGTGGTAGGATTTAGCCCTTGCTTCATCTCTACTTAAAAAGACGATGCAGCGGCGCTTTAGTGCTTTAGTCTATCCATCTCTCTGTTTTCCTCAGCTGTACAGTCTGCTCAAACAGATCAGCTTCTAAAGCTTCAACTTTCATGCTAATCCCATAATCAGTGGCATCACGCTAGTCATGTCGTAGATCGCTAAATAGCTGGGCTGTAACTCAGAGTCGTATAGCTGCACCGAAGTCTGGAATTTGTAGTCCAACTTCTGTGCCAATGTCGCTGGAAAATGGCAAGTGAGAAAAGATACGTTTGCTCGCTTGCTTTTAGGAGCTAACAGCAAAATATTAATAAATATTACAGATAAACATTATTAGTGTGTTGTGGGAGTACAGTTTCCTTTAATTTGTCTTTTAAAATATACAACATTTCTATAAATAGTGTGAGACATTTTGCATTATTACACATCAGTGTAATGATTCTTCTCAGTGTATATGTGTGTGTGTGTGTGTTTCTGCTGAGAGTGAAGGCCACCTGGGCAGGCAGAGCAGATGATGATGAATGAGTGAGCGTTCCCTCCCTCCAGCGTTCCCTAATGAGTGCACGCCGGGTAACCCTCCTATTTCATCAGCCCTGAAAGAGCGAAGCCGTTCCCTCCGAAGCCCTCTTAAACACTAATTGAATGGTAAAACGTCGCCGCAGGCCGCTTGTTGTAAGCTCATTTGGCCCGCCATTCATCTCCATCCTTCACTTTTTTGTTTTATTTATTTATTTAGTTACTTCCTCAAACGCACGGAGGTAGCTCATGTGACTTTCAGCGAGCGATTGTGTTCCGAAGCCCTGACCAGCGCACGTGTTTCCTCTCACAAGCTCCCTCGATAAACATTTATTAGACCTGTCATGGACTCGTCAATGCCTTTCACCTGCATTTCAGTCACTCCAGGTGCCTGTGTGTGTTGCCCCATCCCCGTTTACACACACTGATTCATTTAAAAACGTTGATATGGTGCAAATGGAGTCCCCGGAACAATAAACTGAGTCTTATCTCACCGGCGTCCTAATAAAGGTGATGGATGGCGTCGCTCAGAGACAAACGGAGACAATTGGGTTTGGCCCACGTTTCTGTAATTCAAACAGCGCAGCGAGGGCGAGCGTCAGCTCAGGTTCCTCTCATCCTCCTGTCAGAGATCTGCAATTATTAAGAGCTTGAAAATATGGCTGTGACATGACATGAGAGAGAGAGAGAGAGAGAGAGAGGAAAGAGAGAGGGAGAGAGAAAGGAACAAAGAGGAAGCTGAGGAATCTGATTGGTCAGGTGGTGATTAAGAATATGTTACCGTTTCTATAGCAACACATATTTTACTTCACATAACCTGAACCTAATTATAAAACGTGTTATTATTTAACAAAGAAAAACTTATAATCGTGGGTAAAGGGACGTTTTAAGTAAGGACATTTTCTACGTATTCATACAAAGTATTTAGAGATGGACGTCGATATCCACACAATATTATTGTACCTGAAATACACAAGTGTTAAAAACCAAGACAAATATATAGAATGAATTTTGCACATAAAATATTTTGCAGATAAAAATAAAATCTGATTCATTCCTTGTAGAAGGAACCTTAAGATGCTTAAAAAACTTATTGATGCACGGACATACCCTGAATATATAATGCATATACTGTATGGACATTTATAGTTTATTCTAATCTTGAAAATAAATGACAAATGTGAGAAATGTGGATAAAATTAGATGGAACAGCCCTTAAGATGGTGACTCTCAAGGTACAGAGTTGAGGGGAAGTCAACTAGGGCATATCGAACAGTATTGAAAGAGGGAACTGGTTTTACATCATGATCTTTACACAAGATCTATAAGTTAGTCCAGCCTTTGTATAATTAACAAAGCCTCTCTCTTTCTCTCTCACTCACTCACACACACACACACACACACACACACACACAGATATTCACTATCATCTAGGTTGTGTGTTTAGTCCCTCCTCTCCATTACTGGATTGGTGCCATCTGTGATATTTTTTTTTTTCCTCAAGTGAATCAGAATTTAAGATTACAAAACTATCGCTTTTCACCAGAAGGTTTCGGAGTCTCAAACAGACTACATCAGACAGAGTATAGATTTTCGAACCATTCCCCAAAGTGCTGCGATTACGGCTCACTTCACTGATTCAATTCTTTCAAACAAACTCTTCTAACTGAATCATAACTTTTATGTTGTTTGAGTCAAAACTTAGATCACAAACCATGCCCGAGATACAGAATAGTGTACAGCTACAGGTAAGTGTATAACGTACAACCTGTATAACGTTCGGAGGATAAAAGTAGCTTGCGTTTACAATTGAAGTGTTTTACTGATATTATACAGCATCACTGTTGAATTCTCTATTCTGATTGGTCAGAAGGTGGTGATGAATTATCTACAACAGCTGCTCTGACAGTAGTTCTGGCTGCATGGCAAATCACAAGTTTATGTTAATACGCTCATGTTATCTTTTCTATTTATTTTTTTTTTACACCGTACATTTTCAGCGATCTTTTATTATTACTCGTCACATTGTAATAGATGTAATAAATTCTTGGCCAAACTCTGTAACAGACTGTACAATACCATTTTCTCCATGTCAGATTGTACAACAAAGATCATCTAACAGTAGACCTGTTATTACTAAGTTGTATGTAGTTTACGTCATCAACCAACGCAATCCGGGATAGTGTAGAAAATGAGCTCGCATAAACGTAAACATTACCATTCTTCAACAACAGTGAGCTTGTGGTAATAAGGATTTTGTTCTCTCCGTTAGAATGTTTTGTTTACGTTTTGTCAACGCCACTACCGTATTTGTAGCTATAATGAGTTCCTATGCCGTCCTCCTATTGGTGGATTTTGCCTGCGCATCGTAACAGCACTCACAAACTGAGATTTTAATCAAAAATTTCCTACACTGCCAGAACCTTGTTTTGCATGTCACATCATGCGTTCCAAGTCCCAACTAACGACCAACTAATTCTTTTACGATGTGCGATTTTTTTTTTACAATGTACAAACGTACAATGTAAATGCAGCTTAATTCAAATGAATCTGAATGGCAGATGCTCCACATAATCTAAGGCTACTAATAAATGGATGAATAACATGCTATTTAACAAAGAATAATATATAATTATTGATATGAAGTTTTCTGTGAGGAGATGTTTATTTAACATTTATGGAAGGAGTCTCCAGTGTCAGCTGCAACTTTGCGACAAGGGAAGGAGCTTGCATTTTCCGATTTTTGTAATTAATCCTGAATTACAGTACACGCTTCCATAGTATAGTACAAAAGTAAAGTAATAATAAGTACAATTTCTTACAACTTGCTTATAATGAGGAAAAATATTTACGTCATTCACTCAGTGATAACATTTAGAATGATTATAATATTTTAATTATTAATAAATGTTAGAGCTGCTTTAAAGTTGTATAATTACAGGTCTTTATTAGTTATAAAGGTTGTAAAGTACAGCACATGGTACTGTAATAAAGAGTGACACTTTACAGCATGATTATAGCACATTACAGCTTTATGAAACATTTTTAGAGAATTCTTACAAGGCATCATTACCAAATTACAAAGAATGATCAACATGAATATAATGATTTATGAATATGGGCAAGTGCTAGTCTTAAGACATGCTAACTTGGTCAAACAATATTGAATGCAGGGTGCAACTGTCCTAAAAAAAATTTTTTTTTTTTTAATAAAAAAAAAAAATAAATGCATTAAGTGGTATATGCTAAGGCTAAGCCAATGACACACACACACACACTTCTACCACCTGCTGTACATGTGGAGCATGGTGGACATCAAAGCAACACCTTACCACCTCATTAAAAAGGATAGAAGCTAATTATAACATGTGCCATATCTCAATCTGTCTGTTTCTGGCATGCTGATTATCATTCTCCACCTCTTCCTTTGACAAATATCTCGCTCTGCGATTTACTCTGTGGCGGCAGAGACAGACGCTCTTTCGCTTTTAGATCACAGAGCGAAAGAGGTGCCTCGCTGTCTGACTCATGCCTTCATCCGAATATTTCACTGTCACTCACTTTAAAGTGCTGGTTTATAGCAGGTGGAGGCCCGAGTCTGCCTAAACAGTGCGGATTAGGACCAGTGTATGTGTGTATGCATGTGTGTGTTTGTGCTGGAAGCGTGGGGCATTGGAGGGTGTGACCTGAGGGAGATGCCAGTCGCTGCGTCGTCCCTTGCCCTCGGCCAGCGCCAGTGTTCCTGCTGCTTTCCTGTGATAACCGCATTTGGAAAACGTGGCAATTAAAGCAGCAGTGCTTCTGCAGACGATTGTGCTGGCGCTGCAGTCCATTCCAGGCAGCACTTAGAAACACCAAGGGGAGAGAAAACATCCGTTGTAACTCAGAGATGGCTTTTTTTTAGAACATCTAGTGAGCAAAATGGTGCTATGTTCCCTGTTTCCTACATTCAAGTGCAATCTGTAGCATAGTCACGAATACAGGGAAAGCAAGTGCTTTCAATTGCAAATGATGCAAAAAACATCCATGTGCAGTTGATAAGAAAGGTCAACGGAAAATAGGCAGTCTGGTTCAAGCTGTAAGAAAGGCTACGGTAAATCAAATAACCACTCTTTATAACCATGGTGAGCAGAAAAGCATCTCAGAGTGCAGAACCTTGAGGCAGAAGAGCTTCAAGAGCAGAAGACCACTTCGGTCAGCCAAGGACAGGAATCTGAGGCTTCAGTGGACACTGGCTCACCGAAACTGGACAGTTGAAAATTGGAAAAAGATCAGGTGATGTCTTTTTCTTGAAATGGCATACTTGTATACGGTATACTACACAAGCATATACTTCTGTACTACATGACATTTGTAGTAGTATGCAACACAGAATGTAGTATGCCTGGATCACCATGTTAGAATGGATTCGATGTGATAAAAATTCAATCAAATGGCTAACCATCTAGTAAGAACACTATCTAGGCAGCCTTTCTAGCACATTCCCTAAACCGATTAAGAATTCACGTTTATAAAATCTTTGCCTATTTTACAAACGACACTCTCTGATTTAAAGTCTTAAAGTCGCTTTCTGAAACAACCAGAAGAACCTTCAGTGCCTTTGGCAGAAAACGACAGTCAGCAGCTTCTGTTTAACAACATCGTTGGATTTATCCGGTTCTCGTAATGTTATTTAAACCCAAATGTCCTAAACCTTTGCACCTTTCTCAAGGTTGAAGTGTGTAAAAATGATGTCATTGTTATAATTGATGCAGCGTAATTGAAAATTTATGTCTTTTATGGTCCACGGCCGAGTGATTTCAGAGTATATGGGCAATAATGTTGCACAGAGAGAGAGGGAAAGGTTGAGGAAGATGTACCGAGCTTGAGTTGTAGATCATCTTGCTGTGGAACGCAGCAGTTCTCGTAATGTTTAATGGAGTGGGTTATTGCAGCGGTGCAGCGCTCGTTCGCTTCACACTTCTGCACAGCATTGAAGGAAATGCCCGAATCCTATTAGCAGCACTGTTAATTCACAAGTCCTTCCCTGCAACCTGGGATTAATCTTCATCAGACCTTAATATGCTACAGTACTGTGCAAAAGTCTCGGGCCACATGAGAAAATGATGTGTGAAGCAATTAATCTTGATAGCAACTGTTTATTTGCTTGAAATAACACCATATATCATTAGAATGAATAAACTTAATATTAAGACAATGATAATTACAAATATATCAGGTGTGTTTTTGGTATAAAAAAACATAAAACTTATTTATCTGGCATCCAACTGAAAGTACAACTGAAATAGTGCTATGTTACATTCTTCCAAACTTAATAGACTTGGCTGCGTTTCTCTGGTTTAATGTCCCTCATGTCTTAAATTACGTTAAACATGGCTGACTTAGTACTTATTCTCCATCCTGGAGAAACCCTGAGGTTCTGCCTCTTCTAAACATCTGATTCAACTAATCAGCTAATTAACAATCTCTTCCATCGATGTGCAGTAATAAATGTGACAGGCTTATTGAATAACCATCAGGTTCTAGATTGAACCTTTTTCCTAAACTTTTTTTTTCTCCATAACTTTGAAGGTTCTTTGGATAGTCAAAGACTCTTAGGTTCCTAAACAGGTTCTTCTTGGAAACATATTGTTATAAGTTTGTACACAGAATCCTCGTGGGACCCTTCCAGTGAGACCAACCAAGAAAACCTTTCAAGGTTCTAGAGACATTTTCAGCAATGGTTTCCAACCCTGGTGGTGAAGTACACTCTTTTAAAAAAAAAAACGTTCATTAAAAGAATGACCTTTACCACCAGTGTTGGAAACCATTGATGAAATGTCCCATTGGGTATCCATTTCAAGAAATACTCTTAGAAAAAAAAATCAGGATTCTTTGGATAGGTAAGAGTTCTTAGCTTCCCAAAGTTGTACTTGGAAACTTGTTTGAAAGGGAAACCCTCAAATTTTTCTGGGTTCTCCCAAACAACAAACCAATCAGTATTTAGTCTTAAAGGTTTAACCTTCTTTTTTTTCCTAAGACTGTACTCCATGACCAAGGTTAGGCTTCCATCTCAAAATACTATAAGGAAAAAGTTTCCAGACAAGTTCTATTTTTCCGTACAGGTCACATATTTAAGAGTTCTTAAGAATTATGGGCTCCTAAAGGGTCAACAGAATCTTTCAATAGAATCAAATTCAATAGAGTCAGTAGACTACACAGAATCATTTGCCTGTTCCTACAGTGGGACACCATGAATAAAACTATTTAGGCTTATAGATTTAACTTTGTGTCCACTCCATAACCAGGTTTGGGCTTACATTTCAAGAATACAAGTAAAAAAAGACTTCCATAAAGGGTCTTTCAGGTTAAAGGGTTCTACACGTAATCCTTTCTAATAGGGAAGCGATACATGCTGACTTGATGAATTAAAACCCTTTATATCTGATAGCATTCATCATTCCTTTGTTTTTGATCAGATTGTCTACATCATTGGTTGAAATGCCCCCCAGCAACCTAGCACCATGTTCTTCTCACCAGCTCTTTCTGAGAAACACTGTTACCATTGAGAACAGAACATTTTTAAATTGTGATTTTATTATTCCATTGGACTTTCTGCCTCTTACTGTCGCCCCCTGCTTCATAGTCTTCAGCATCCTTAATCACTTCTGCTTTGCCTTTCTGCAAAAATGATTTCTTAGCTGCAGTCAACCTCACAGACCATTTTTAATAAGACTTCCCCTGCGAGTCGAGGTGTTGACTTTGGTGCCAGATGACTCTGCCAGATGCTGAGCAAGCATTTGACTGGATTTCTTTCTGTCCTTTATAGAAATGACCTTTAAAATGCAGACAGTATTTCTGGATATTCCACGGCATATTTTCCTTTAAAGTGTGCAGTTTATTCAGATTCCTCACAAACTTTAGGAACTTTTGAACATAAAAATTGTGAAAATCCAGTTTGGTGGAATGTTTCTTGTTGGCAATATCCTTGTTGATGCAAAACTATGGCAATGTCTGTCATTGAATCAGTGCTCTACAATCCTCTGGAGGTACTACGGTATTTGTGATTACAATCCAGTGAACCTAGCCTTGCTAATCAATGGTAAATGAAAGCAATAGTTTAGCAATTTCCTCTTATCCCAAATGTCAAATAATTATCAAAAATAATCAGCAAAGCACTCCCAAATAGTCCACCAAATTCTCATAAATAATCCACAAAATAACACCAAATAATAGCCAAGAAATCTCAAAGTATCCAGCAAATAATCTCAAATATTCACCAATTTCAAAGAATCTGACACATAATCCCAGATAATTACGAAATAATATAATTGCCAAGTAGCACTGAATAAGCTGCCAAATAATTTCAAGTAATCGCCATTTTTATTGCCAATTAACTGCAGAATAATTGCCAAAGAATCTCCCAATAGTCGCCAAAGAATCCCAAAGAATCCGCCAAATAATCTCATAGAACTTCCAAAGAAGCCGTCAAATAATCTCAAAGAAATGCCAAAGAATCCGCCAAATGATCTCAAAATAATCCCAAATATTTGCCAAACAATTTCAAAGAATCCGCCAAATGATCCCAAATAATCACCACATAATACCAATGTAATTGCCAGGTAACACCAAATAATCTCAAGTACTCGAAATTTAATTTCCAAATAACCGCAGAATAATCACCAAAGAATCTCGCAAATATTCCCATATAATCACCAAATAAATAAAAAAATAATTCCAAATAATCAACCAAGACCGTGGTCGGTCTTTGAATATATATATATATATATATATATATATATATATATATATATATATATATATATATATATATATATATTTTTTATTTGTTCACTGGAGCTACCAGGCTAATGCTGCCAACAAAAAGGGAAGGTTAATGTATTAGAGCTAAGGTTCTTATATCTCGCAAAACACTGTAATTTTTAAAAAGTGGTGCTTGCTTTTTTAGTTATATTTGGATTGATGTAGATTAACAAAGTGTCTATTAGAAATATCCATGCAGGAATCCTTTCCTTGATAGTATTGTGTTATCATTTCTCATGTCCTTTTTAAAAATATTTTGTGGTACTCTGGCTAAATCTGTGCTGTCAAACTTGTAAATCTTAATTAATCATGTTCAGGGCTGTTGAGGGTCCAGCTGCTACACACAATTACCGTAAAAACTTGCAATATGATGACAATTCTACCTAGACATCTTTAGCAAGATGTGTTTTAAGTCAAACAGCAAAGGAAATTACATATCATGCTATATTTAATCTTTATAAAGTCTTAGTTCAGGATAAAGTTAATAGTAAACCATTAAGAATAAAGTTAATGTAGGCCAGTGATTGGCTAAACCTTCAGAAAATGCAATTTTGAAACCTGACGAATCTCTTCTTCCTTCCTTTTTTCCTTTTTTTTCACACATTTTAGTGTGTCAGTCAATTCTGAAAAGAGGAAGCTTCTTCACTTTCGCTTGATAGTGGTTTAGACGCTGGAGTCTGATTTTCCTAATAATTATCTATTTGTTTTCCTCTTGAATTGTGTCGGGTTCTAGGTCACATTAAACATGGAAAATTGTGATTTTTATCATGATTTCTGACTTTTCACCACTAAAACCTGTGATTTCAATAAAGTGCAGACTTTATATCCGATGTACGCCATTCTTATATTAACCATTAAAATATAGCACTGTTTCTCTAACCATAAAAACATGCATTGTTTTAAACTTTAGATTAGAAATACATCACAAATCTTTTTTTAACCATAAGATTATTATTATTATATTATTCTTTACAACCATATGTAGTGACTGTTGTGCGTGAAATCCCAGAAGATCAGACGTTTCTGAAATACTCAAACCACCCTGTCTGGTACAAAAAAACCATCCTCATTTCCATTTGATTTGAAGTAAACCGGAGCTTTTGACCTGTATCTGTGCAATTCTATGCATCGCACTACAACCACGTGAATTGGCTGACTGGATAATTGCAGGAATGTGCAGGTGTCCAGGCGAGGTGACTCATGTTATATATATATATATATATATATATATATATATATATATATATATATATATATTGCAGTTCATGTGCCGACTAATCCATGTCGGCACACTATGTACTATCGTAGTGCTAAGTGGGCGCAGGGTGGCCATGAATTGTGATTAGTCGGCACATGTTTAACTTTAATAATGTTTAATAATGTAGACTATTTTTAAACACATGCCACTCTTAAAGATTGGGCCGAGGCAGATTTAATAAATTGACAAAATTAAAAATCTAAATGAATAAGTCCAGATCCAACCTTTGAGGCTTTTTTGGGGCCCTGGAGTGCGGCTCGGCCTCCAGTTTGAGAACCTCTGCTGTAGATGAATAACATTTTATGATACAGTAAGGCTGGTTGAAGGATATTGGATATTATAAATCAGTTAGATATTGCTTTAGATAAAATGATATTAGGAATAGGATATTAGCACATTAAGGAAAATTAAAGCCGTTTTCCACGGCTTGGTTATCGAGTAAACACATCTGATATTCCCACTGGTCCTGTGTGCTGGGTTTAATAAATGCAAGCCTGATATTGATTGTGCATATTACAGGTCCAAGAAGACTGACAGGATGTAAATG
Organism: Pangasianodon hypophthalmus; assembly: GCF_027358585.1. Classification (NCBI taxonomy): domain Eukaryota; kingdom Metazoa; phylum Chordata; class Actinopteri; order Siluriformes; family Pangasiidae; genus Pangasianodon; species Pangasianodon hypophthalmus. Next base: position 22,886,685 of record NC_069722.1, on the reverse strand, counting down.
AATTTCCTGGACTTCACTGAAGTGGAGTGAATTTTGAGTCTGGACTTAAACTGTGTATTAAACCTCGTGTATTACACGGTGAGACTAAATGGAAGAAAGGAAGGAAGAAATGAAAAACTCATGGGGTGTGTGTGTGTGTGTGTGTGTGTGTGCTGTTATAGGAAAACAATCAACGACAGAGTGATGTGATGAAGCCCGATCCAAAGCGAAGTTACCCCACAGTTGATTATTTTCCTATAACGGCATGCTCAAGTGTTTTATTCCTCCTTTTATCCATTTTTTGTTACGTTTAATGTTGCTGAACATTCACAAAACAAGCTCCTGTTATTTTTCCCGTGACTGCTCCATTCTTGCAGTTATTTTTGTTTTTAATTTTTTTATTGAACACAAAAAAACCCAGACATTTAGGCTACAACAGGCCAAAAAAAGGGACTGGAAAAGGAACTCCAATGGAATTCCAATGGAAAGGATGTGGAAATGTTAAAATTAAATACATTCAATTTTTTAAAATTTCAATAGATAAGTGAATGAATGAATGAATGAATGAATAAATAAATAAATAAATAAATAAATAAATAAATATATTTTCTTTTTGGTAGTAGTTCATTTTGTTTTGTTTAAGTCCATCTAGGGAGGAACAAAAAAAATTCTTTTGTTAGTTTTTGTAACATTAAATGATCACGCTTGAATTTCACCCCGAAGTTCGTTGATCATGTGATGTATCTGCTAAACTTTCTTTTCGTTTCTTTTCATTTCTTCAGCTCTGTCACCAGTTGAGTTCAGAGTTTGAAGGAAAAAAAATAAACATGGCAGAAGTGTCGCTGCCGTAAACCTTTACAGCAGGAAAGTGTGATATCTGCTCACGCCCACTGCTGAGGGACGTGTCACGGTGCTTAAATCACTCATAACACACTGAAAGGAAGAGTGGAGGATGGCGTGATGCGCTCTCTGTCTTTTTCTCTCTCTCTCTCTCTCTTCCTCCTGTTCTCATGTTTTCATCTCTCCTGCAGACGCACTGTGGGAATCTCAACATATAGTGCCTTCAGTATGAACATGTGCTCAGGGAGAGTGTGTAACCAACACACACACACACACACACACACACACACACACTTTCCCTTATCTTTCCTCTCTGCTATCTGACTCCACATTTCGCTTGCTGTCTCCCTCTTGAATCATTCCCTTTCTCTCTTTCCCGCTTTCACTTTCTTTCTTTCCCACTGAATCCCTGTATCTTTCTCTCTCACTGTTTACATCTCTTTCCCTTCTTCTCTCATTCACTCCCTCTCTCTTCTCACTAGCTGACACTCCATTCCTGTCTGTTTCACTGACTCTTTTTTCCTCACTCTTTCTCTCCTCCTCTTGCTTTCGCTTATTGATTCTCCCTCTGCTCCTCTCCTCTCACTCTTTCTCTAACGCTGTCTCTTTTCCTCGCTTTTGGAGTCTCTAACTTTCATTGTCTCTCTTTTTCTTTCCCGATCTTGGTCTATCACTCACTCACTCAGTCACTCATTCATCCACTGACTCACTCATTCATTCACTCATCTATTCACTCACGCACTCTCATTCATCAATTCACTCATTCATTATTGACTCATTCATTCACTTGCTCATTTATTTGTTTACTCACTCATTATTCACTAACTCACTCATGCATTCACTCATTCACTCACTCACTCACTCACTCACTCATTCATTAACTTACTCATTATTCACTTGTGTATTCATTCATTCACTCACTCACTCATTCACTCAGTCTCTCACAGTGTTTTCCTATGGCTCTCTCGCTCATTCACTCACTCACTCATTCACTCAGTCTCTCACAGTGTTGCCCTATGGCTCTCTCGCTCATTCACTCATTCACCCAGTCTCTGTGTTTCCCTATTTCTCTCTCTCATTCACTCACTCACTCACTCACTCATTCATGTCCTCACTCACTCACCCACCCACTCACTCATTCAGTCAGTCACTCAATTAAGCTTCTGCTCTCATCTCTCACCGAGATCTTTTTTCCATTTCTTTCTCCTTCCCTCCCTCCCTCCCTCTCTCCCTCTCTCTCTTTCTCTCTCTCTCTCTCTCTCTCTCCATTCCTCTGCACTTTGGGCATCAGGTAACCTTCTGCCATGAGCCGCGTGGCAGGTAGAGATGTTTGCTATTTTAAGCATCTCCTAACAAGCCTCGTCAGACAGACCGCAGAGGCTGTGGAAAAACATACACACACACACACACACACACACACACACACACACACACACACACAAACACACACACATACACACACACTGCAGACCCACTGCTGGCAAATCTCAAACAGCACAGCCAGAGGGCTTACCGAGAGCTCGCACCACCTGCCACCCCCCGTCTCTGCCCCCGCCCCCCCCGCCTGCCGCCTGCCCCTCCCCCGCCTGCCGCCCGCCCCTCTCCACTGTGTCCTGATCGATATGAACCCCATTCGAATGCCTTTGGGGACACGCGTTCTTGGATGAGGAGGTTAATTTGGTGCTGCTGGATTCTATCACTACAGTTCCAGAGTAAATACACGTCTCCTCCCTCTCTCCCTCTGCTGCCCGCCTGAATGCAGATTGAGACGCAGCCCAGGCCTCATGCAGCGGCTTCGATTTCTCTCCACTGTGATAGCAAGTAAAAGGGTGTTGAGTTTGGATGTTACACCGGCACTCTTATGCTCACTAAAGAGGATCGTAGTTCTATGCAAAAGTTTGGGCACCCCTACAACTAATAATGCACAGTTACTTTGTATTTGATTAACATAAAATAATAGAATAAAATAGTAAATTCTTTTAGCTTGCTTTGGTAGACCATAACACTGAGGCTTGCAACCTGGCACTAAAGTATCTGTGTCATTTATGTGGGTTTAATGTAGTGTGCACTTGTTTCCGAGGGAACGCAGACCTCAGTTCCCCTGAGAACTGAAGTGTTTATGCAACACACTGTGGAGAAACAGGAATATGATACACACATTATGGGAGTGCATGCTCATTTTAAAATACCATGCAAGGAGGCATGACCTTTGTGCTCCTCAGTAATAATGAAGGAGGCGTGGTCTTTGTGCTCATCAGTAATAATGAAGGAGGCGTGGTCTTTGTGCTCATCAGTAATAATGAAGGACGCGTGGTCTTTGTGCTCATCAGTAATAATGAAGGACGCGTGGCCTTTGTTCTCCTCAGTAATAATGAAGGAGGCGTGGTCTTTGTGCTCCTCAGTAATAATGAAGGAGGCGTGGTCTTTGTGCTCCTCAGTATTAATGAAGGAGGTGTGGTCTTTGTGCTCCTCAGTAATAACGAAGGACGCGTGGCCTTTGTTCTCCTCAGTATTAATGAAGGAGGCGTGGTCTTTGTGCTCATCAGTAATAATGAAGGACGCGTGGCCTTTGTTCTCCTCAGTATTAATGAAGGAGGCGTGGCCTTTGTGCTCCTCAGTATTAATGAAGGACGCGTGGCCTTTGTGCTCCTCAGTATTAATGAAGGAGGCGTGGCCTTTGTGCTCCTCAGTATTAATGAAGGAGGCGTGGTCTTTGTGCTCATCAGTAATAATGAAGGAGGCGTGGTCTTTGTGCTCATCAGTAATAATGAAGGAGGTGTGGTCTTTGTGCTCCTCAGTAATAATGAAGGAGGTGTGGCCTTTGTGCTCGTCAGTATTAATAAAGGAGGCGTGGCCTTTGTGCTAATAATTAAGAATAAAGGAGGCATGGCCTTTGTGCTAATAAGTAACAATAATGGAGGCGTGGTGCTTTTCCTTATCAGCACCAATAAAGGAGGCGTGGCCTTTGTGTTCATCAGTATTAATAAAAGAGGGATGGCCTTTATGGTTATCATTATTAATAAAGGAGATGTGGCTTTTTGCTTATGACTACTTATAAAAGAGACGTGACCTTTGTGTTTATCAGTATTAATAAAGGAAGCATGGCCTTTGTGGTTACCATAATTAATAAAGGAGGCGTGGCCTTTGTGCTTATCAGTAGCAATGAAGGAGCCGTGGCTTATATACCTGTTAGTAACAATAAAGGAGGCATGGCCTTTGTGTTTAGCAGTATTAATAAAGAAGGTGTGTCCTTTTGCTCATGAATACTAATAAAGGAGGCGTGGTCTTTGTGTTTAATAGTATTAATAAAGGAGGCGTGTCCTTTTGGTCATGAGTACTAATAAAGGAAGTTTTGCCTTTGTACTTATCAGTACTAATGAAGGAGGCATGGCTTATCTACCTGTCAGTAACAATAAAGGAGGCGTGTCCTTTTGCTTACCAGAATCAATAAAGGGGGTGTGGCCTTTGTGCTTATTAGTACTAATAAAGGAGGCAGGGGCTTTGTGTTTATCAGTACCAGTGACGGAGGTGTGGCTTCTTTGCCTGTCATTAACAGTGAAGGAGGTGTGGCCTGATTAAAATCTGTTTGAACAGTAATGAGTTATAAAACGAGATACAGATTATACACATGTACTGTATCATTTTAGTGCAGATATTTGTAATTACAGACTACATGGTGGACTATTGTTCTCTCCACGTACATGAAACCTAATGTGCATTTCAAACTAGATAGATAAATAAATAAATAAATGACTCGGTTATTAGGTTGTGCCATTATTAGCAGAGCTTCCCGAGGCGATTTCCCCACAGCAGGATAAACAGGAAATGTCACCTGGCCCTTTATAGAGCTGTCAGGTGATTAGAAGCAAAGAAAGTTCATCTTTGCAGGCTCATTAAGAAGGTAGAATAAATTAAGCATTGTTGTAAAAAATTAAGTGTTGTACACAAAAGTTTCCCGAGAAACAGAACGTTTCGGACAGGAGTCCTTCATCAGCCGTGAAAGCAAAGTGCTTTTAAGGCTGTAGGAGGTGAAATATTTTGTTTCTATGGAATATTTGTGTACTACGCTTAGTTTTTACTACACTACCCCACCTCACAAATAACTCCCTTAGCATAAAAGTGTCTGCCAAATAAACAAATGTACACTCTAGTGCTGTATATTTTTGAGGAGAGCTCAGTGGTGTAGCCAGGAATTAATTTCAGGAATGGTGAGGAAATATACTAAATAAAATCAGTGTGTGTGGGGGCACGGTGGTTTAGTGGTTAGAACTGTTGCCTCGCACCTCCAGGGTTGGGGGTTCCTGCTTCCTGCCTCCCGCCTCCACCTTGTGTGCATGTAGTTTGCATGTTCTCCCTGTGCTTTGGGGTTTTCCTCCAGGTACTCTGGTTTCCTCCCCAGTCCAAAGACACGCGTTGTAGGCTGACTGGCATCTCTAAATTGTCCGTAGTGAGTGAATGTGTGTGATTTGTGCCCTGCGATGGGTTGGCACCCTGTCCACTGGAGATCCCCTGCCTTGTGCCCTGAGACCCCCTTGATAGGCTCCATGCTCCCTGTGACCCTGTGTAGGATAAGCAGTACAGAAAATGGATGGATGGATGAATGGATATATGGATGGAAAATCACTCTGTGATCTGTAAAATGAAATTGATAAGCGCGATATGCTCGTGCATTTTGGGTGCATGCCAGACAGTAGTAGGAGTGATGATGGCACATATTTGTTATTTATTCATTTAAGGCACAATCTACCATCATTCAATCTTGCCAGCAATATTGCAGTAACACTCTTTTATGCCAGTTCCACAAAAAAAAAAGATTAAAATAAGATTCTAGTAATGGGGAAAAAGGACATCTTATCTTGTAATGAAGCAATGGGCCACAAAAGGGCATGTATTACAGTGATCTTATCACGTGTGTAAGTGTTCTTAGGTATAACGTGAAGTGGAGTTACCCCATTGCCTTACAGTAAGATAAAATCCATTGTACAATAAATAATTTAATATATAATTCTTAATATTCATAATAAACAATTTTTCCACTATGCCAGAATTCTGTTAACAGTAAGCTTTGGTTGCTAAGCAACATAGCAGGCAAAGATTAGGGTATTCTATAGATAGAACAATGGCTTATTGGTTTAAGACCTGGTGCATTAATACAGAATTGAATTTTAGATTTTATAACCCAAACTATCCGTTTTATAAAAGCAGATCCACTCTACCTTTCCTTTTCTCCTCCTGCAGTAAATCTCCAGTGCTTCATCGATATCCATAAGCTCACAGTGTAGCTAGCAGGCTAGCAGCTTTCAAACAGAAATGATAAAATCAGGAACGAACTAAACCCACAAATGGGTCGAGCACTTCAGAAAATTGAGCAAACCGTTTCTGCATTTCCGCCACATGTCCTTTAGCTCCGAGTAGCCTTTGATCAGCCGCCGCTTGATCTCTGATTAAGTGGCCTCTGTATGTGCACTTGACATTCTAGAAACACGGCCAGGACAAAAGGAATATCTGATAATGAAACGAGACTCACATAGTCTCACAAGTTGTGTGGAATTTGTGGCAAGGAAATACGAGAGACACGTGACCCGAACCACCTGGATGTCATTCACTCATGATGATGATGAATCTAAAAGCACAAGAACATCTCTGTAGATTTTATAGTGCTGTGTGACATGATGCTTCCACCACCATGCTTCACTGTCGGGATGGTGTTCTGTGAATTTAAAAATGTGAATCTGAAATACAAAAAATTATTTTTTACATTTGTTGGGCAGTTCGAGTTTCATACTGTTAAATTATTTTTAGTATTGTTCTACTTTGCAGGAAAAAAAAAATTTAAACAGGTCAAATTTAAACAGGACCCCAAAGAGGACACTAGGGTTAATTAAACATTGGGCAGGAACTTGGACTTGTAGCTTTTTTTTCCTTCTTCTTTCAGAGGTGAATTAATGAATGAATGACCTCTGCTGTATCTGTTCAAGCTCCCACAACAATATTGATCATCACGGTAACGTTTACAATTTCCAGCAGATAGAATGAATCACAATTAAGTCGTCGGAATGGAAAAACTTGACCCGAGTGGGACCAGATGGCGGCCTCTTTACCAGAATGGACAAGATGTCTGCTTATCACTAATTAAAAATGATTAAGCACCTACTTACCTTCATCGATGTGCATCGATTGAGCAGAATGCTGATGTGAGCTGGACGTGTTCCAGTTCTCCGTCAAACTTTTCCACTCAAAACTGAGAGGATGGGCATCGACCAAAAGCTGAGTCGTTAAAGGGTGTGTGTGTGTGTGCTTCTTTTGTATGGATTTGACTGATCTCCCTTGAACAGTGTGGCTGCCATTAATTTTAAAAGAAGTGGGAAAAATGAACCTGTGCTCTATTTTAAGTTCTCAAAGAACTGAAAAAGGCAATTAATCAGGCTTTATGATGCAGTGACTCGGCATGCGAGTGGAGAGCGGCTTCTCATGAACGAAGACAGCTCAGGTCTGTACCTTCTCTGTTTCGCACGGGATGATTCAGGGGGTTGGAGATAAATTTATTAATCACATATAGTCTAGGCGACTGCTATTGTGGTGTAATCATGATGACAGCACGCCACTGAAGATCAAGATCAAGGAAACTGTACTCCCAAGTGGCGTGACTGTTTGAGGTTTCTTCTATATTATCGGGCGATTGTGAGCTCAACTCCCGACAATGCTGCAGCCATCCATGTCCGGGAGTCCAAGAAAGCATAATTGGCCGTGCTTTCTGGGTGGAAATGATGTCATATTTCCCTCTAAATTGGAAGAAAATTGGGTTAACATTATTGGAGAGGTGAAATGAGTGCAGAACAGAACTAAATGTAGTAATACAGTGCAATAAAGTGCAATACAGTATGCAAGTAAACATTATAAAAACAAGATGTATAGAGCAAGGTACAATGGGAATTGTGCTACATATTGTCAGTGTACACAATATTACAAAATAAAACACAAATACAGTACAAGTTAGTACAGAAAAATCAATTGGTAACTGTTAATTGGTTTGGCCACATTGTTGCAGTGGTATCTTGTTGCCCTAACACACCAAGCCAACCTTAAAGCCAACATTTTGTTCATATATGTAAGGAATAAAACACTTGGGGGTGTGCTGTTATGGGAAATCAATCAGTGATAGGGTGGTCATGAATTAGAGTTACTGTTACCATAACCAATATACAGTATGATTATTTTCCAACAAAAGTCATGCCTAAGTGTTTTATTCCTCTTATACCACAACACTTTGCCAACGAAAACAATTACTCATTTATTAATGAATGATATGCTATACTTTTTATCCATTTATAGTTACATTTCATGTTGTGGAACGTCCATGAAACCTTATAGCAGCTATATGCATTCGTTCCCTCACCAGCCTTTTTTTTTTTTCTCTTTTTACTCTCTCTTGAAATAAAAAAAAAAAAAATGCAGCTCTTCATGTTACCGAGAAAGCACTGACACTGGAGACTCCTTCCAGAAATGTTCAATAAATGTCAACGCAAGGAAAACATTAACATATCAACAATTAAACTTTATAAAAAAAACATCATTTTTTATTGTTATGTGAATGAGTCGTTACTGTAGACTAGTAGATAAATCTGTGGCACTACTGTCAGTGCTACTGTTATAAAAAATTAAATAACCTCCCGACCAATCAGAATTGAGAATTTGAAAGTGCTGTATTTGTGAGTGCTTTTATTATTTTTTTTCCTGTAGACATGACTTCCCAAACAAAAGGAGGAGATAGAAAGTTCTGACTAAATCTCACCACACATTATGATTAATATTTTATCTGTGTTAAGGATGTGGCTGTTAGGCAAAAACTTCTACCTCATACATGTTTACAACAAGAAATCTCTCTTCCCCTCTCTCTCTCTTTCTCATACACACACACACACACCACTCTGCAGAAAGATGTAACCTCGTCAGTGGTGCATGAGTGTATGAACGGTTTTAAGAGGGCTTGTCAAGAAGAGTTTACTTCAAAAAAATTATATCCATAATTAATGAAAACTGAAGGTAAAAGGGTTACCTGCAGAGGCGATTTATTCTAGGCCAACACTCCTGGCACGCGTATACACACATGCGCAGACACACACACACACACACACCTGGCAAGACACAATAGGGGTGTGAAAGGCATTTGATTATAGGTTTTGGCTGTAAATTATAAAGCCTCAAACAAATTCTTTCTGACAGAAGGCTTTGACGCAATCGCAGCTATGCTAGTGATTACAATAATCCAAGAGGACAGTTTGTTCTTTGTTCCTGTCAAGCACCGACAATCGACAAGAACCCGCTTTTATTATAATTCATGAAGACCTCTTCTTCATTGGCTCAGACTAAATTGCATTTATTTGTATTTTGTTTGTTAAAAAAAGGATTATTCACTTTTTTTTTTTTGGAGAATAGATAGTCTATAAATCAAAGGTGTCACTTGCTAGTTTATTAACATTTCGGTTAGAAAAAAAACACCTTTATTCATTTATTTATCACCATACTTTATGTGTGTAATTCCTATTATTTGCTCTGAGCCACTATTTCAGTGTATGAAAGATGCCACTATTAAGGATCAAGTTGTTATTTATCTCATTAATCCGCTGTGTTATTATGAGATTGCCTATAATGCTGCTGCACTTAGCTGGGGATCGTATCTATGGCAACAGCAGAAACAGGAGGATTGTGGGAGATCGGTTCAGGGATTAAGGCCTACAGATCATGAGTAGTATGGAAAATAATGTTTAGCTAACCATAAACAAGTTTAAACATGGGCACGCATTAAAACAGATCACACTAGCATGATGGTTTTGACATCCTTGAAGCATGTTTAGTATGTTCAGTAAATAATATACAGTAGATAGTCATTTGAGTTTACTTTGATTTGAGTGAATCATTCGACTTAATATTAAGTTAGCTTGAGTAAATAATTTGAGTTGACATTCAGTTGAATTAGTTTTAGAGAATAATTTGAGTTGATATTAATTTGAGTGAACCATTTGAGTTGATTTTAAGTTGAAATTAAATTAGAGTGAATCATTTGAGTTAATATTAAGTTAACTGAATGATTTGATATTGATTTGAGTGAATGATTTAAGCTGAAATTAAGTTGAAATGAATAATTTGAGTTGATATGGAGTTGAATTGGTTTGAGTGAGTGATTTGAGATGATATGAGTTGAGGTGAATTAGTTTGAGTGTATGATTGAAGTTGATATTGTGTTGAGTGACTCTATTAAGATAAGTGAGCTGAGTGAACTGATTTAAGCTGAAATTAGAGTGAACAAGTAGAGTTCATATGTTAATTTGAGTTAATAATTTGAGTTCATACTGAGTTGAATGAAGGACTTGAGGTGAAAGTAGAAAGGTTAAAGTAGAATGGATAATGAGAAGTTAATTTGAGTGAATAATGAGTTGATTTTAAGTTTAAACAATTGCAGTGAATAATTTGAGTTGATATATTCGAGTTGGTATATAGATGTCTGGGTAGCAATGTGTTAGGATTTCTTGGATAGAAAGCAGAAATTCATTGTAAATTGACATTAAACTGCAAGTCCTCCAGAGTAAAGACTTCTTGACTTAATGCACTGCAGTATATACATATTGTAATAGTGACATTTCAGAGACCATATTGTAGAGATGTAGTAATTTGAGTAAAAATTGGTTCATCTGTAGTCTGGCAATGAGTATAGTATGCCATATTCATTTTATAATTTAGATAATTGAACTAATTATTTGTATTTTTGTTGAAGTTTTGCTTGCATTGGTGGTTCTATATGTTGTTGCCCAATATTTCTTTATCTGAAATATTTTTTATCTTCCGAAACAGTAAATTTATTGCTTGCTAGATAGAAAGGAAACATGCTAACACTAGCTGTAAATGTTCCCCAATAAATCCTTTCGAACACTGAACAGCATTACACCACACTAAAAAGCTGTATGTCGGATTTAGTCTCTGGCTGTAAAATGAATTTACACTTTTGGCAAATATAAATATTAGAATACCGACTCCCTTATCTGTAATTTTATGAAGCGAATTTTATGGGATGGCATGAAAATCAGTGCTGCTCTAATGGCATATTTTGAATAATACTATACCCACACAGACTGACTGAATTACCTCATTATCCTAATAGATGCTGAATATGCAGTAGTGCATTTAATCAAGGCTAATATTCTAAAATCTTGAAGTCTTCATAGGTTACAAACTACTTTTCACCAAGGAAATCTGGGTAATAAACTTCCCTTTCCTCTAACAAGCAATAGTTCTGAACTTTACGATAACAGTACAGCTGACGACTATACAAACCCCATTTTGGTCATATTTCTACTTTTGACTTTCTGTAAAATTCATTTGTACATTTGTGAAATTTGCATAAAATTCATAACACAGATTCATAACAGTACTTTAAATATTAGTACTTTGCAAAAGTTTGCAAAATGAATCTCATTCAAGGAATTTACATTCACATACGGCCACTGCATTAATCCGTTTTATAACAGATGCTGAATATTTAATAGTGCATTTAATTTTGTTTTAATATATTGCACCAAAATCCTTCTACAGATACAGTAAACTATTTCTCCAAAGAAACTTCAAGAAAGCCTAAGAGGATTAGCAGAGTTCAGCTAATCTCAGTAATACGTGTTGATTTGAGTTGAGTGATGTATGGGAAAATGCCACCTTGTATTGTTTTAGCTCTTTAAGTGAGTTATTTATTGGCGATGCGATGCCATGTGACACAAACTTACTGTTATCACCTACAAGTTGATTATGTTCCTATAACAGCAAGTCTCAAAGTGCTTTATTCCTCTAATACCACTTTGCAATTTGCCAGTGATTATATTATTTTATTAAGTTAAAAACTGAAAAACTGTCATTTTTATTTTTTCCACGTACATGTAATGTGGAATATCTGTGAAACAAGTTATCAACTATTAACTTTTTTATTTTTTTATAGCTGCTATTTCACGGACAATATTAAATGTAACTGTAAAAGGATAAAAAAGTTGATTTTGTTGTTTAGTTAGGAAAAAGATCAATCACTGGCATATCGCTGTGGTATAGTGGAATAAAACAGTTCAGGATGTGCTTTTGGAATTTAATAATTGGGATGATAACATGAACTCTGCTTCATCACACCACCACGCCGTTGATTATTTTCCTTTTATAGGCTTTTTAAAAAATACTTTTTCAGTATATCCACATAGATCTAACTGAACCTCTATGCTATTGTAATATATGTAAAATTATATATATATATATATATATATATATATATATGTGTGTGTGTATGTGTGTGTGTGTGTATATATATACACAGCACGTTATATGTCTGAATCACTCTCACCTGTGTCTCATTTCACCTTGATTAGCACCTCTATATAAGTTCTAGTTTTTCAGCACCTCATTGTCAAGCTTTTGTTGTTGTCGTGTTTGTGTGTTGTTGTGTTTGTGTGTGTGGTGTATGCCACAGCCTCACTCATCGTCTGCATGTTTTTGCCCTGTATCTTCTGTTCATTTTTATGGTTCTTGTTTTCACATTTCTAGTTGTTGTGTTTGCACTTTGTATAATAAAATATCCACACTTGCATCCGCCTCCTCTCCAATCCCCTGAAACCCCCCAAGGAATTATGGGTAATCATATTTGGCAAAGCTTAAGAGGATTACTTATGTGTTATGGCAATTGTATTCTAGAGTTTTGAAACTTTTGTTGCTCTTTGATTACAGGCCGTGTACTTCATAGGTGGCTCGAGAAATAAGTCCTCTTAATTCTAAGTCTAATTAGTGCAGGGTCGTAGTTGTTTACATCTTGAGGAAAATGGGAAAATGGCCAGACTAATAGTGTAATTACAGGATTAGCCTGTCTGGGGCAATAAGGCAGTGGCGGTACACAGGGCTAATTACCACTATTTCCACTGCCAGGTTTTGTTTGATGTATGACGTTCTGTCAAGCTCGCTGGAACAAAACACGAACAAGTCTTCTCACATCTGCACACGTGAGAAAAAGATGATTTTCTGCAATAATCACCTCTTTCGAAAAAGCAAATCCAACACATTCAGACTTCGGCTGCGCTTCCGGACCATGAAACTGAATACCTGACTCCCTCTGGAAGTTTGTGCCAAAACAAAAGCACTGCTTCTGCTTGGCACTCTATTAGCGAATCAAGATCACACTTTTGATTTTTCCGTGGCAGGAGCGACAGGATGAAAAACGATTATCGTCTGGGCTTACGACTGCGGAAACCCAGAAAGCAGGATCAATTAAATCCCTCACACACACACAAAAAAAAGTTTCTGAAACGTTTCATGCACCAAACTTTGAAATTAAATCAGAGAAACATTTTTTTATAGCTTTTATATTAAATCGAGTAATATTAATCAAAACAGAATGTTTCAAATGTGCTCATTTTCATCATCGTTATTGAGATTCAACAGCAAAATCATGTATCTGGAAGATTTTTTAAATCATTTAAGATATTTCACACCAATTTAAATGCCGGAACAGGAGACACATGAGTTTGTGAAGAAATGAAGCTCTTAAGGGAATGGAATGGCAAAAAAAATATGCACAGTGTTTAATTTACAGCTCAGGCAAACTGTGTTTGCTTCTGGAGTTTTAAACTGGAGCTACAAGGCTAATGTACCTAACAAGTAGTATCTGTCTCATCCAATTTCTTTTTCACAGTCAAGTTTAAAACCATGAATAGAAATTTAGTGAGTAGAAATTTACAGGAAAGATTTTGGGTGAGATCAGTGACCGCTGGTGGTGGCATTAGATGGGAGGCTAAAATGTAACATTTATCAGCAGCTCAACAATGAAATTATTAGTGATGAGTCATGCCTTAATAATAATAATGGTGTAATAAGAATGATGTGGGGAAAAACTATCATTCACACACACACACACACACTTAAAGACACACAGGCAGCTGCATTCGCTGTTCCATTCGGAAGGCCATAATTATCTGGTGTGTTCATTTGTCTTTCCTCTGAATTTTGTTCAAACCAAAAAAACACAAAACTTACAGTTTAGTCATCTGTCCTTTTGTTTAATTTGTACTTTGTTTGCGCTTTGATGTGTGCTCATTCTATCTACTTTCTCCTCCAAAGGCATTTTTGGGGAAAATGATATGATCGAGTAAATAATGATGACATGTTAGAGATGAAAAATATTAGCTAAAATGGAAATCTAGGGGGCGTGTCACTCTGTGTAATCACCTGACACGACCGTCACTGATTGGCTGCATGAATCTACAGTCTGGGCTAGAAAGAAATCAGCCCCAGCTTCGCTTCTTGCTTCTTCACAACATTCTGTGTGTTTTTCTTACAAGCATTGGTGATGCGCTTGTGCTTGTGTTTCCACAAAAATATGAACTAAAAAAATTATTTGTTTACAAATTATGCCAAAAAATGAAACCATACACTGAGCTACTAGCTCATTTACACCAGCCATCTCTGGGTGAGAATAAAAATGTATACAAAATCTATGTCATTACAGATGCTAGTCATACTGTACATGTGATCTTTCATGTATGAGATGTGTTTGAGGTCAGCGGACGATGTACTTTGCATTTAGTTTCATAATCATGTATATTTCAGTAAACCGTGGAGGAAATAGTGATGGGAAATCTGTAAAGCGGCACCTCTGCAATGGCAGCTTCCATCTTTCTTGTGTGTTATTTTCCCCTCAAGGCTCTAAAGGTCAGCAGTAGCGAGTGGTCAGAGTGCTAAACTGCACGCTAACAACAGATTCAGAAATCCTAGCAGTTCTGACAGGCGGAACAGCACACACCAGTAATACACAACATCAATACACACCATCACACACACTATCTATACAACATCAACACACAGCAATGATGCATAGTGTCAACACGCCATCAAGACATCAACGCACACCATCAAGACAACTCGTCCCATTAAAAACACACCATCAAAACACACCATTAAGACAAAAATACACCATCAAGACATCAACACACACCATCAAGACAACTCGTCCCATTAAAAACACACCATCAAAACACACCATTAAGACAAAAATACACCATCAAGACAACACACCATCAAAACATCAACTCCCATCATCAAGACAACAGCACACCATGGAAACATCATCAACACATACCATCAAGACATCAACACACACCATCAATACACAACGCCAATACACAGCAATGATAAATAGCATCAACACACACCATCAAAACAACATCAACATATACCAACAAGAAAACACACCATCAAAACAACACACTATCAAGTCAACAACACACAGCATCAATACGTCAACACACATCATCATGACATCAACAAACAGCAAAGACACAGCAAGGACACATACTGGATCAACACACTCCACCAATACACATCATCAGTACAACAACAACACCCCGCAATGACACACACCATCAGCACAAGATCAGTACACACCATCAATACATCGAGATAAATCATCACCACACAGCAATGACACAAATCAACACACACGCACACCATCACAGGATGAACACACGCCATCAATACAGCAATAACATATGTGATACAACAATCAGTATCGTTGCTGTCACTACAAACACAAAGGTCTCAGTGTCAGTCATTGTGAAGTGGGCGTGACCTGTATCTGCCAGGTGAAGAAGTGGGTGTGGCCTCTGTGTCTGTCAGTCAGATTGAAATGGGCTTGGCCTCTGTGTCTGAAGTAGACTGAAATGGGTGTGGCCTTAGTGTCTTCCAGCTACATTGATGGAGGTTTGGCTTCTTTGTCTGTGAGTTTCAGTGAAGGAGGTGTGGCCTCTGTGCTCCTCAGTCTCGGTTACATTAGTCAATTCTGACTGAGGCGGAGCCAGTGAAAAAGGCGTGGCCAAAATCCTTTCATCATTTTGCATTGAAATGCCTCTAAATTGTATTATATTAAATTATTGTCTTCTTACAATTTATAATTTATAGATCGAATCATTGATCACATGTTAGAAGGAAAGCATCTCCTAAGACTGAAATGTCACGAGGGACAGTTCAGTTACTGGTGTAACAAAAATAACAATAACAGAATCATATCAAGCAAACAAAATATCTCATAATCAAACTTTAGTTAATCAATACAAGCTACAAAAGCGTTCACTTTCCTCCATTTATAATTTTCTTCCCGCTTAACTCTCTCACCCAGAGGTAGCCGCTCGCCAAAGAAAACTCATGATATCCGTCGCTGCAGTTTTGCTTTGTGTTTCTTGACGAGCATCTTGTCATAGCGTTCTGCTGGAGACATACAACACTGATCGACCTCTCAATCAACAGAGCGAGAGAGAGAGAGGGAGAGAGAAACAGAGGGACGAGGGGAAAAATGAGCAAAATTAATTAAATAGCAGAGAGACAGAGGCTCGGGCCATAAAGGTCTGCTGTTAGCATTTTTCTAGCCCATTGATTCCTTGTTACACGTCCACATTATGGCTCCCAGAGTCGCCATAAATCAACTTGGAGCCCATTGTCCCTTTTTTCCTGAGCGCTCTCCCTAACGCCGATGCTGTTCTGCAGGGGCGAACATAATCTATCGCTCGAATTTAAGGTCTGAAAAAGTGTGTGACCTCGCCTAGAGGATACCGAAGTTTTGATGAGCGCCAAGTGACCCGCGTCTGTCTCTCCACATGCCTGTGCAGATGGCAAATCGCACTCTGGGTTTATCTGTCTTGACCCAAATAACAGATAGAGCGTTCACTCAGCGTCCACTTGCTTATCTGATGCTTTTGTTCCAGGCCAGATGCGCCTGAGGAGAAACCTGGGACGGAGCTTTTAATTCTCCGTATGTAGACGTTCATGTTTGTGGAAGTACAAGCGAAGGAACTGTTCCACTTTTCTTCACAAGTTACAGGAAAGATAAGGACATTTTATACATATTCTTAGGAAAAAAAAGTCTTTTCTGCTGCAGTGTGAGTAACTCAAGCAGTACAGATGACACACTGTGTATCCACGTCCTCAGAATCTAGGAAAACTACAAAGCTTCATAGAAATGAATCATGCTATCTAGTTTGAGCCACTTAAATAAATTGTCTGTTTCTAAGAAATTTAACTTACTCATAGTCAGTTTGCCAAGAAACCTTTGGTATCTGAAGTGTGCTTCTGTACTTTTGCACTGCATCTACAAAACTAATGTAGCTACACATCCAGTACTTCGATGTCTGCACTCTTAAAGTAAATAGTTAAGACTTCTTAGCTTCATGAAATGGTTCTACATTGGACAGGGCAACACTCAGGGAAACATTTCTGCCAAGAAAAAACACTACTGACAGGGCGTCACTACTGACAGGGGAACACTACTGACAGGGTAACACGACTGATGGAAACACCACTCACAGAGCAACACTTCTGACAAGAAAAAGCTCTGCTGACAGGGAAACACTTGTACCTGGGAAACATTAATGACAGGGTAACACTACTGACAGGAAAAACAGTGCTGAAAGGGTAACACTACTGACAGGGAAGCACTTCTGACTGAAACATCTCTGACAGGGAAATACTCAGCAAAGCATTACTGACAGGAAAAACAGTACTGACAGCAAAAACACTACTGACAGGGTAACACTACTGACAGGGTAACACTACTGACAGGAAAACCAGTTCTGACAGGGTAACACTACTGACAGGGAAACACTTCTGACAGGAAAACCAGTTCTGACAGGGTAACACTACTGACAGGGAAACACTTCTGACAGGGTAACACTACTGACAGGGAAACACTACTGACAGGGTAACACTACTGACAGGGAAACACTACTGACAGGGTATCACTTCTGACAGGAAAACCAGTTCTCACAGGGTAACACTACTGACATGGAAGCACCTCTGACAGGGTAACACTACTGACAGTGTAACACTACTGACAGGGTAACACTACTGACAGTGTAACACTTCTGACAGGGAAACACTTCTGACAGGAAAACCAGTTCTGACAGGGTAACACTACTGACAGGGAAACACTTCTGACAGGGTAACACTACTGACAGGGAAACACTACTGACAGGGAAACACTACTGACAGGAAAACCAGTTCTCACAGGGTAACACTACTGACATGGAAGCGCTTCTGACAGGGTAACACTACTGACAGGAAAACCAGTTCTGAGAGGGAAACACTACTAATGGGAACACCACTCACAGAGCAACACTTCTGACCAGAAAAAACTCTACTGACCGGGAAACACTACTGACAGGGAAATATTTCTGTCCTGTTTCCAACTTTTTGATGGAAACACCCGTTTTAGCACCCCAAAATTTAGCATTTTTACTTTAAATGACCTCATTTATCAATATTTTTATTATTGAAACTACATCTAAAATCTTTATCATACTAATTAGACACAGTGAATACTTATAGAATTATATAGCTAATAGTTAAAGGATTTTATCTGCAGCTTTAACAGCTTTACCCTTTAATAAAGCACTCATTTAGAATCGCATTAATATCAGAGAGTGAAACATAAGATACTCCAGGGATGCAAAAACTTTGGCAAGTAAGAGGATACTAAACATGTCTTGGCTCATAGATTAGAGTGAAAATTATATGGATTGAATTTTTTTTTTTTTGTTAAAAAAAAGCATTCCTTCAATTGTGCTATAAAAGAGACGTCTTTTCACCTCCACACAGAAAAGAAGAACGAGTGCAACCCCCTCATGACACTAAACACCCATGACAAAAACCAGCACTTCCCTCCGGAAAAGCAGCACTTAATCGACGGTCGTCTCTCCATCTCTCCGTCTCTCCATCTCTCCTCCCCCAGGGCCACCTGTGTATATAGGGCTTCTCAGTAATGGCCTTTTCACCAGAGCTGCTCCCGACTTCCTCTGGGCTTCTTCACCCCGCTCTTTCTCTCTCTCATTCTCTCTCTCTCTCTCTCTCTCTCTCTCTCTCTTTCTCTGTCTCTCACTCTCTTTCGATCCTGAATGATTTAATTTCCTGCTTCCCGATGGCCCAGTGAGCCTTACATTCACTCAGTATGGTGGTGATGCTCGTCTATAAACCTCCCACAGATGCAGCACCACAATTAATGCACAACTAGCACACAGCTACTGTACAAATATAGGTTTTGAAAAAAAAAATTGTCTGACTGAGAGATTTTAATTAGTTTCACAGCCAAAGGCGAAAAGCAACAACATACAGTTACCTGGTATCTGTACGTTACTTGAGTTTTTCTTTTACCTCATACTTTTGATTTTCCCTTCCTACATTTCGAAGGAAAAAAAAGACTGCTAACTATGTCAAGAGATATGATGACAACTTCAAATCTATACTTGATGAGATATAAGACTGGTATCTGGTTTGTGTACAGCTAGCTATTAGCATTCAGAGAGAGTTGTTTTTATTAGTATGCTAGCTAACATTTGAGACATTAGGAAATAAAGCTGTTGTTCGTTAGCTTTAGCTCGTCTTGCTTCTGTGGTGAAAGAGGCGCTAATTTACCACCAGGAACTAAAATCAGTGTGATTTAATATTGAGACAGGTGTCTTTTTCTTTTGTGAAGCTTTTTTTCTACTTTCTGCATCACTAAATTTCTATATAATCATATATCTATAAAGTGACATATTGTAACAGCTAACTACTAGCATTCAGAGCGAGTTGTTATTATTATCATGCTTGCTAACATTTGAGAGATTAGGAATAAAGCTGTTGTTCGTTAGCTTTAGCTCATCTTGGCTCCTTGGTGAAAGAGGCGCTAATTTGCTAAAATCACCGTGATTTGAAATCGAGGTAGATGATTTTAGAGCTTCTGCTTTGATTTGAAGTTTTTCTTCAAGTTAATTTAGTATTTATTTGGAAGAGTAACTCCATTTTTACTTGAGGCAGGACACATTAATAGGAACACCTGTACACCTGTGCATTCATACTATGGTCAAAGATCACATCTTTTCCCCATTCTGATGTTTAATGTGAAGATTAATGTGAAGCTTTTGACCTGTTTCTTCATGATTTTGTCTATTGCAATACATGGCTAATTGGATAATATGCATGTTGAAACAGGTCTAGAGCTGTTCCTAATAAAGTGGATGGTGAGCGTATATACAAATACTTAGTTAATTATTCTTAAAATGGTCACAGTGTACAATTTTTCCTTCATTTTCTTTTCTTTCCTCCTGAGCTGAAGTTGTTGTCATTGCTGTTCATGTCTTTTTTCCCCCTTCTTTAGTTTATTGTTGTTGTTTTTTTCTTCTTTCTCTGTTCTGTTGCAGTTTCCACATTGAATTTTAGCCCTGAGTCCTGCAATCCACTTTCATTCCTGATGTAAATGTTGCACTTCTCACTATTGCTCTTCAAGCTAGTTCATGCTAATGCTTTAACAGCTGTGTGTTGTTAAAAAATTCAGCCGAGTGATCCGTGACTGTATTCAGCTGCAGCTGGAAATGAAGCCTGTGGAGGGATTGAGACGGATGTTGGAACCATCTGCCCGTTTCTGCTGACACTCTGACTTTGTGTGTGTGTGTGTGTGTGTGTGTGAGAGAGAGATTGTATGTGTGTGCATGTGTGTGTGTGACGATGGAACGCAGTGATGCTTCTGCTACACAAATGGTTAGATACAAACCCATCTCAGATGGAGACTGTTTGTGATTCTAGATGTGGAAGCATCACATATTGTCTCTCAGTGTGTTATTACTGCACTCGTTAAAAAAAAATGTAACTGTGATTCTTTTAGTTTCTTTCATCGCTGCTGCTGTGCTTTGGGATGGCCCCAGATCTCACCTGCATTCCCAGTCCTGCCTCACATCGGGGGAATTTCAATCGAGAGCGCAGCAGGACGTCTGCCTCATTTAGCAGCAGGAGGCTTTATGAACCGAGGGGAGTAAAGGACAGAAGGTTAACTGAGAAATTCACTGGCTATTGCTTTTGACTCTTTTTTTAATAGAGCCTGCTTTTTTTCTTCTTTTTTTTAAACCCTCATGTTCTGTTCACTACTTGGAAAGTTGTGTCTTAGTGACTCAGGTTTTCTTATAGCAATACAATTGTGTAAGGAAGGAATAAAAGACTTCGGGGTGTGCTCTTATAGAAAAGGATTTACTGTTACCACTGCAAAGTTGACCATTTTTATTGTGTTTTATTCCTTTTTTGCTAATGATTACTTTGCCAATCATTTTTTTATTTAAAAAACACCATACTTTTTATTCATTTATACTTGCTAATAAAATTTTAGTTAGTTTAGTTAGTTTTCACTATCATTATAGTAGCTGCAAGCAGTCGTTTCCTCACCAGGCTCTTTTTTCTCTCTCAAAGTACCAAAAAAAACCCCAAAAAACGCATCTTGTCATATAACCGAAAGTCCTGCAAATTTAAAGTTACAACCTCACCTCTGACATTGACAAAGCACTGACACTGGAGACTCCTTCCATAAATGTTAAATAAACATCTTACAGAAAAATTCACCACATCAACAATTACACACCGCATTTTTAATCTGTTTATGTGGCATGCTCTTGCGTAAGTTGTTACTATAGAAACAATTTTAGTGTTTTTTTTTTTTTTTTTAATTTTCCATTAAGGTTAATTTGATAATGTGGCTGCACGGTTAAAAGCAGGTAGCGCCTAATGCATTCAGGGCAAAGCTCCATGCCTTTCAGGTGCTCCTGGCCGAGTGTGCCTCGTCAGCACTTTATAATCAAATCCAATCTGTTATTAAAAGATGCTCTTGACACTTGACTCCATCAAAGAGAAAACAAAAAGTTGGCGTAATGTGATTGGGAGAGGGGTCAGGGTCAAGGCTGGAGCTCTGTAGGGAATTTCGTATTGCATCCTCAGCATTCACGCCACAACAAAACGTTTTCTCCGAGCTTGTGTCCGAGTGTTTTTTTTTCCTCTTCCTTTTTTCAGGGAAGGGGGTAAATAGCTTTTTCATTTCACACCTGAAATTGCTTCTCCCCTATTAGGTTTGAATGGGCGCTAACGGCCAATTGGTGTTGTGTGATCAAGAAGAACGGGGCATTGTTGGAAGTTTTATGGGCTGGAGTGTAAAATGATCACACAGTCACAATTATTTAACTTTTTAACATGGCTTATGACTTTTTTTTTTAAATCTGAGTGACAGTAAAATGATCACATCGTAATTAACATGTAACATTTTACCATAGTTATCATTTATTTAAAAAGAAAGTAAATATAGTCCATATCACAATCACTGATTGTGATAATTACCTAGCTTTTTTAAATAATAAATAAAATTAAAAATTAGTTTGTATAAAAACCGAAATTATTACATCATAATAATCACCAAAATTTTTTTAAATCAAGCAATTACTAGTGGTGATTTCGCCATGTTCTCCATGTTTTTCTCTCAACTTTTCTTCCTTAAAAAAAAAAAAAACTTTCCAATGCCTTCTGAACAGGACACTGTATTTCAAGAGTACAAAAATGTCACCTACCTCCTCGAGGACAGCGTACCTGTGAGTGGAAGATATTGTAAAGTGTGTTAAATATTACAATTTATATCACAGCTTTGTCGAATTCTCGATTCTGATTGGTCAGAAAGTGTGTTATTAAACAGGAGCTTGTGTGATGGACGGACGCTCCACATAATCTAAGTCTAATAATGAACAGGTTAAAAAAACATGTAATTGTTGATGATATGTTGAAGATTTCCATATGTATGTGTTTAATAATGTTTCATGGAAGGAGTCTCAACAGTCAGTAAGTTTTCCACCGTGGGAAAGTCATCGGTTTGTCCATTTTCTTGGTAACATGACAAGCTTAGTTTTTTAGCTTATTAATTTTAAGAGAGAAAAAAGGAAGGATGATGAGGGAATGATTATTCTTAGTGACTATAATGCAAGTGAAAAAAAAAAGGAAATGGTTTCACAGATATTTCACAACATTAAATGTAGCTATAAACGGATAAAAAGGATGATGGATGGTTCATTAGTAAAATTTTTACAAATTGCCGATTATTTTCCTACAACAGCACATGTCTTATCAGGATGTTTTCCTCATTTTGTCTCATTGTGCTGTTTCTCCATTGTTCAGTCACCTTCTTTCCCAGTGGCATGCGTGTGTGTGTTTGTGTGTGAGCGCGTGTGCGCGTTATTCGAGAATTCACACCTCCAAAGCTGTGAACTGATGCATGTTGAACGGCCTCGCTCTTCCACACGCGCGACCAGATATAGAACAGCAGTCATGTTTACCGTCCACACAAAGAGACACGACCTTTCGGAAACCACCGTATCGACAGCCTTGACATTCATGCAGCAGTTCCATAACTCAAAAGCCCTTGAAAGAAAAGAGAGGAGTCCTCTCTGAGCATCGATCCCTCAAGAAAACCTGGAGAAGATAGCAGTTTTTTTGGGGGGGTTGGGGGGAGGGGCACCAATTTCATGCTTGCATTGCAATGCGGTGACAAAATAGTGTGGCAAGTTATTCATCAAAAATGTGGAATTGTGTGTAAGAGGGAAGAATAAACCACAGATTAATTTTAGAATTAAAAAAAACCCTGAAATGGTGTGTCAGTGACACGTGCTGAGCACGTGGAACGCGATTTAAAATCAGCACCCGTTGCTCAGCACCCACGTCTTTCACGTTTTCATTCCCAACAAGGCGCCACCTTAAAGGGGCCAAATTGGGAGGAAAATCAATATGATAAACTGCTACTTGTTTTGTTCCCAAATTGTTTCGGTTTGGAAATCGATACAGGAGCCCGGGCCATTCGTCAGAGTATGAGGACACACAAGCTGGGGAGGTGTGTGTGTGTGTGTGTGTGTTTGTGTGTGCATGGGGGGATGGGGAGTCTCATGAGGTAATATTAAAGCTTCAGCATGTTCTTAAAAAAACGTGAAAGTGGTGAAACTGAAAATGGAGCTTATGTCGTGGGAGGTGGGAGAGGGTGAGAGCAGGAAAGATTTGACAGAGAGGCACAGAAAGAATGAGGCTAGTGGAAAATAGAAGGAACTGATGGATGGGAGGAGGAGAGCAGGTTTATCAGCGGCTGACAGACACAATAAAAAATAACCTTCGCTGTACGGACGCTGCCCAAATTAATATGGAGCAGCCAGGCACGGAGCCATTAGGTGCACATTGACAGCGTCATTAAGTCAGTGGCCAGATTATGCTCGGTTACTGATGACACGTGGGAACGAGCGTGTTTGTCGCTTGACCTCTGGGAAAAAAACCCCAGAAAACTCAATCGGGACCCCGCGACGACAGCCGACCCCCACCAGTTCCGTCTCATGTTCACGAAACGGTGTCGATCAATTCACACTCTGGCATGCACTCGTTACTGCGTCGTTTTTCATCCGAGTTTTCATGTATTTTTGGAGCCGGATCTCCTCAATCAGGACAGGAGATGGGAAGGCACACGAAGACGAGGGCGCTGCTTTATCATTCGCTAGTCTCAGGGTGTACGAAGGAGGCTGCCGGAATTAGCTGATTTGTCAGCCTGAGACCCAAATCCCAACGCTCATTAGCAAATCAACACCTGTTTGTTTGGTTCAAGTTTTATTTTTTGCCCCAAGCAATTAATGCTCTTTGGTGTAATTGCGACTTGGAGGATTTTAGTCATGTACTTTGAAATCCAATGGTTTAATTCTGGAGCTAACATGTTAGATCAGGGTGCCAGAGGTCAATCATGAGGTCGAGTTACTATCTTTGTGGATTTCCCCAGTTTATATGCTCCTCCTGAAAACATATTTCTGAACATGTCTGTGATACTCTCTGTGTAGAAATCTTTTCCATGGTGGACAGCATTAATGTACAGCTTTACTACTGGCTGTTAGAAAATTCTGACACTGGATTTTCCTTACAGAAAATTTCACCCTATCGCCAATTATTCATTTTTTATTATTATTGTTATTATTATTATTATTATTATTATTATTATTATTATTATTATTATTGGCCCTACAAGTCCCCGTAAATTAGTCGTTACTATAGAACTGATAACATGACTTTTTTTTTTACGTTTTGAAAAAAATCTACAAGGAAAGCAACACTGAATAAAAAGAAGTTTTAAGAAGTTCTCACATTCCAGTTCAGTGTAGTTTAGTTTCGTAACGTGACCTTCCAGAGAATAGCAAAGAACAAAGTAAAACAAATCAGATTTTTAACCTCAGAATCCCATACATATGTGACAAAATTCATTTTCTTGCTCTGCAGACTTCCAGATATTAGATGGCGCGATTCGGGATGGGGTGCACGGAATTACATGAACTTCAGGCAGGTGAGTATATCGAAGCAAAATTGACTATTAACACCTTTCAATAGACTTTATTAAAAAGAGTAGATATTTGCGAAGCTCCTGAGAACATTCATCTCTTCACTGTATGGACTGTAGAAATAGTAAAGGTTACAGAGGATTGTATTCATCCTAGAGCATCAGAGCTTCACTTGTATCAACTGCCACTAAGGTACAGGAAAAACGTAAAAGTAAAATTTGAAAGAAAAAAAAAAAAAAAAAAAGGAAAAATCCTGAATGGCAGAAATGTAACAAAAAAGGTTAAATATCACACACAAGGTATACAATAACACTTGCATTAAGTTTTCCAGAACATTTTGTTGCTCCTCTTGAAGATGTTCAATAACAGTGTCTGATGAAAATGTACGGCGATTCACACGTTGTGTTCAATTTTGTGAAACCTGACAAACAGACGAAGCACACGGTCTCGCCATCGGTGGTTTCATAAGTGAGTAGTCGCGGCGCTTTTTAATCGCACTTGTTTTTTTCCCAGAGTGAAGGGAGATGAATTCATATTCAAGTCATTTTTAGTCAAGAGCTGTTTTTCTTAACAGATGTTCACAGCAGCAGCGGCTAGCTGTCAGAGCAGCGAGGATTTTTTTTTCCATGCTTTTCTCTCGCTGTTCACTTAAAGGTGTAATAAGCAGGATTTTTTACCTCATGCCTGTCAGTCACACTTCTTGCCTGGAGCTGGCCAAAGTGGCACATCATGAAAGATGCAGCTAGGTAAGACTGTGAAAAATGTCAGTTATGAAAATTTTATTATATTTCCATTACTGTTGTTTTTTTTTTTATTGGTGTTAACACTCCTGTTCAAACAGTAGTAAACTTTTGATGAGTTCTGATCTCATGAACATCTGATCTCATGAATGAGGTGGTTTGTCTGATTTTAGACGAATCATAGGAAGTCACAAGAACAGATACAAGCACTAGCCCTGCCCACAGCCCCCAACTGTAACCTTCATAACTGTTCATACAAATGAAAGCTTTCTATACAGATATTTTTAAAAAGGTTTATTTTTACACCTCTGAATTTAAAAAGTAATAAAATTTCCATCCACACGAAATCTCCATATATTTTATGTTGGTGCCAGTTTGAGTATTTCAGAAACTGATGATCTCCTGAGGTTTTCACGCACAACAGTTTCTAAACAGAATGGTGTGAAAAACAAAAAATACTCACTAAGTGATATTTCTGCAGGTAGAAACAGCTTGTTATTGATAGAGATCAGAGGGGAATGGCCAGACTGGGTCGAGTTGAAAGGAAGTAATTCAGCTAACCCCTCTTTACAACCGTGGTAAGGAGAAAAGCATCTCTAGGATTCTAGTCCTGTCAACCAAGAATGGGAATCTGAGGCTACAGTGGGCACAGGTTCACCAAAACTGGACAGTTGAAAATACCCCACCATTTTTCTTAATAAAAGTTGGTTCACTGTGTAAAAATTGTGAAAATATCCGCATCTTTACTTCCACTGGTGTACTTCTTAATTTCTTCCAGCTGAATAATGCTACGCAACAGATTCTGCAAGAAGCACACTCTGGCCTAAACCCTAAATCCTGGATCATCAACATGATCTGTCAGATCTGCAGGTATTTGTTCCAAGCATGCACCACAACACCTGAATTCTCTAATTACGTTCCTTGCGCTGTTAAAGATCTGTTTAGCGAAATCAGGAGGAGTTATGCAGGGATGCAACAAATACCCGTGGCCATGTACGGATCAAATCAAGCACCCTTGCCAGGTTTAGGCTGACTCCACGAAGCAGGCTGATAAATAAATGAATAAAGTGCACACAGTGTAGTGAGCACTAAGGCAACGTTAGCATAAATAAGACACACGGTGCGAATTTGAATGAGGGTGGAAGTCAAGTCCTGGGGAAAAAAAAAACAGCTTTGATGTGAAGCAACGGCTGAGGCACTGGAGACGGACAGGTAGGCAGCTGAGGGATCAAAGTCAACAACAAACACTTCTCACCTCTCAATATTTCATAAGGCACATGACCACTAGAGCCACAGGGCCTCCTGAACACCACCTCGTGATCGATGTGTGTTGATTAGCTCGCAGTCTGTTTTTAGTGTAACCCCAGAGTGCCTGAAGTGCTTCTTATCTCTTGCACATCTCACTCTGCTGTCTTCCTGAAGCTGGCAGGGCGCTCTTGTCTTCATATTTTCGTGAAAAAAAGGATGCGAGGAATACGAACCTAGCAATACAAAGACCTGCTTTCATTTTTGTCTCAAGAGCTGAGTGATGTCTACACTAGGAAACATAACTCACACTGACTGTGATGAAATCATATCTCCATCCCTCCCTCGCTCCCTTCCCTCGCTTGCGAACTCATTTTCCTCACTAAACCACACACACTTTTTGTGTGTGATTTGCAGCGATCTCATGATATATGGTCAGATGACTGACATATATCACCTTCGCTCCATTTTTTGACGCTTACGATGCTAGACGCATGTTACGAAACCAAATGTTTTCATTTTAATTTGAAATGAGTGCCATCACTGGTGCAGCCATCTGTACATCAGATGTAGTGTTTGGGAGTGTTTGCTGCAGGAGTTCTCAGCCTTTTCTGACCAGTAATCACATTTTAAGGGCTTAAAACTTACATGACCCCAACAACTTATATCAGCTGTTACATTTAAGCAAGATTTGATTTGATAGACATAAGAGCACTGAACTCTGCCTCCCATAAATAAGTGCTAGCAAATGGGATTGTTGGGTTAGTTTACGTTCTGAATTTCACATAATATTTCTATGAGTGTAAAGTTTTACACCAAAAGAATCATGGCCTGCACACAACAGGTGTGGAGCATTCATTTCTATGTTTTCTTGCACTGGTTTACTAAATACAGGATATTGAAGCCCATTTCTGTCAGGTAGAAAAGCAGGCAACAGCACTATGATGAAATGTTGACTTATTATCTCAAAATTCTGACTTATCTCAAAATTCTGATATGTCAAATTTCTGAAATGTTTTCTTAAACTTCTAACTTATTATCTCAAGATTCTGACTTATTATCTCAGAATTATGACTTTTTTCTTAATTCTGACTTCTCAAAATTCTGACTTATATCAAAATTCTGACTTATTATCTCAATATTCTGACTTGTTTTCTTAAACTTCTAACTTATTATCTCAAAATTCTGACTTATCTCAATATTCTGACTTATCATCTCAGAATTATGATTTTTTTCTTAATTCTGACTTATTTTCTGACTTCTGACTTGTTTTCTTAAATTTCTGACTTATTATCTTAAAATTCTGATGTATTATCCTAACTTTCTGACTTATCTCAAGATTTTGAATTATCATCTCAATATTTTGACATTATCTCAGAATTCCAACTTAGTATCTCAAAAATCTTTGTCTTCTCTCTAAATATTAACTTAAAAGTCTGACTTCTTATCTCAAAATTCTGACTTATTATCCCAAAATATTGACTTATTATCTCAAAACCCTGACTGATTATCTCAAAATTCTAACTTATTATGTCAGACTTGTTTTCTTAAGTTTGAGTTATCTCACGATTTTGACTTAGTATCTGAATAATTAGACATTTTCTCAGAATTCCAACTTAGTACCTCAAAATTCTTTCTTATCTCAGAATATTATCTCAAAATTATCATCTAAAAACATGACATTATCCCATAATTCTGACTTATTATGTCCACTTATTGTCTTAAAATGCCTTGAAAGGATGCCTTGCAATGCAGTTAGTGGAAATATGATCAGAATTCTGAGATAATGAGTCAAAATTTGGAGATAATACATCAAAATTTTTAGATAATGAATCAGAATTTTGAAATGGTCCTGCTGCCAAAAATAAATGCCTAACATTTTTTTTTCTTTTCTACCTGGTGGAAATGGGCTTCCCTACAAATACAACATGCAAATATCTGTAAATATTATATATTATAAACATATATCACCACTGTATATGATCACTTAATGTTTGTTAATCTAATAAGAATTTCACTTCCACTTCTGTGGCAGTTAGAACTTTCATGAAGTTCATGAAGATATTAACCAATGCCATGGTGTCTACAGACTGAAATATCACTCATGTGCTGTTTAGATTTTAAATAGCTACTCTGCATGGTGCGAGTGTCTGGTGTAAAATGGAGGAGCTCCAAACTGATTGAAGTCTAATTTTAACATTTTAATAATAATAATAAAGACATTTGTAATTACTGACAGTTTTATTTATTATTAAAATTTCCATAAAACACATTTTTATATACAGAGCTATGTTAAAAATAACACTTGGAAAACATCTCCTGCACCTCCACCTGCATCTCAGATGACCCCACATGACCTCATGGTTTACTGCGTTTACCACATACAGCCACATAGCAGTGAATTTCGAAAGAAGCCGTAAGAGCTGTTTTTTTTTTTTCCTAAGCCTCCTTCTTTTTCCCTGCGGAAAAGCAGAAAGCACTTTGTGGCTGACCTTTCCCGGCGTGCGGTGGCTGAAATTGGATGATTGCTTGCTGTGTTAGTGGACAGGTGACAGGTGGAGGTACCTTCGAGCTCGAAGGCTGGAAATCTTTCCAATCCAGTCTCTACCTCCCGCTGCGATCAAAAAGCTTTCTGAAGCCGTAGGGCAACGTAATCATGTATTTATACCATTATTTTGCCGCACGCACTTGTGCAATTCTCACCGGGCTTTCGATCTGTGTGAAAGCAGAGAGAACAGGTACATTTTGGGAAATGTGGACATTTTGTCTCTATTTCTGGGAGTGTACATAGAGATGTATGAATAGACAAGAGGTTTTAGAGCAGCAAACACTTTGTCATACTCGCGTACACACACTTTTCCCAGAAGCCTGTGTGTTTTGCTAGTGTCACATCATTAGAAGCAAAGCGTCTTTACGGATGTTTTGCTAAATAATTGGGTCCTCTGCTCCACCTTCCCGCTGATGGCAGAAGGCCAGCGTTAGCTCAATCTGTCTGATGCCTGGGCCAATATTATTTTCCCCAAAGTTACAGTGCTTGGCAAAGGTACCTTAGAAAAGCTTCATGCTGCCAAACAATATCAGAAACAGCTGTTGGTGAAACCCGTGCTCTCTAAACAAGACATTTCAGATTATCAATTAGAAGGGGTGAATTAATGGGAATTCCCTTTGTGCCCAAGAGCGCTTTAACGTTTCTTATGTTATCGAGTAAATTCGAATAAAACTTTTGTCGAGTTAATCCAATTGCTTTGATCCTGATCTCAGCTTACTGTCTTCTTGTGCTGTTGAATTCTCCATTCTGATTGGTCAGAAGGTATTGGTTAATTTTCTACAACAACAGCTCTGGCAGTAGTTCCAGCCGTAAGCCAAATCACAGAATTATATTAATGCTCTTGTTGTAATATGTTATAGTTTCTATAGAAACAACTTACACAGGGACTTGCAGATTTGTTGAAAATGTGACGTTTTCTGTGAGTCTCCATGGGAAGGAGTCTCCAGTGTCAGTGCTTTGTAACACATGCAACTTCTGACATGGGAAAGAGTTCAGGACAGAGGAGTTTACACTTCGTGATTTCTTGGTAACATGACAAGCTGCTTTTTTTTTATCTTATTACTTTTAAAAGAGAGAAAAACAGAAGCTGGTGAGGGGGCTATTGTTTATAGCTACTATAACATAAGTTACAACAGAAACTAAGATGTTCCACAACATTAAATACAACTATAAATGGATAAAAACTAAAACTGTAACTAAAAATTGTAATTGTTGGCAAATTGCCATGGTTTAAGTGGAATAAAACACTTCTTCAAAACCTGTTATTGTAAAATAATCCACTGTGGCATGGTAACAGTTTCATCACACCATCCTCTCACTGATTATTTTCTCCTAACAGCACAACATGGAGTGTTTATTCCTTAATGTGTTATACATTAAGACACAACAATTAAATGAAATGATAAATGAAATACTTGCCATTATTATGTTATGTTTATTTTTTTGTGGGAATTCTTCTATGAAGAACTTTACAACTTCAGATGTCAACAAATAGGGGTGTAACCATGACTGCCACTTACAAGTCCAAGCCCACGATCAAGTCAAGACTGAGCCTTAAGGGGATTGAGACCAAATTATGACCAAATGAAAATGAGACCAAGTCAAGATTGAGACTGAAAACCAACAAATCCTTTTGAATCCCAAGCCTATACGTCAAGTACTTCATTTGTGCATTGTGCCAATGTTTAGGCTGTTTCCTATAAGAAGGAATTACTTCTTGTCAAGCTTTGTGCATGCAAAAAGAAAAGACAGCACTCTCAGTCAAAACCAAGCGCATATCATATTTAGCCAAACCAATACCCAAGACCTAGACAAATCCAAGTACAAATGCACGTAATTCCGAGATGAGTCCAAGTCATTAGAGAAAAGGTCTGGAGACCAGACTTGAGTCCTACAGCCCTAGTATCAAGTAGAACCTCTTTAGAAGGTTAGAACCCCTAACTATCCAAAAAGCCCTTGAAGATTTCTGGATATCAGACAGATTTTAGTTAGATACAAGGATTTTGTGAGAAAAACTGATTTTTCTCAGTTGTAAATAATGTATTATTCATCAGTAAGGTTCAACTGAGTAACATTTTGTATTACTTTTTTGACAGTTGCAACAAAAAGAGTTCTCAGTAGCGAATTGAGACTCTTCCTCCCCTGGGTCAGCATCGTTTGCTCAGAATCCCAAAAAAACCTCCACACTGGCTTATGAAATAAGACGGGCTTTAAGGACCACAGCGATTGGATTAACCGTGTTCTTTCTTTGATGTGCTGAGGTCAAGTGGGAACGCACAAGGTTTTATTTTTGTTGCACGCTGGTTACATAAGCGAGATTATATTATTAATGAACAAAACTGCATTCTGAAGAGAAAGCTTTTATATCTACATAATAATTAAAAAAAATCTTTTTTTGTTATAATGAGGCTTATTCAAAGCTGTGATGTACAGTATGTCTTGCATGGCTAATTACAGGGATGTGAATTTTCTCTAGTCCTTTGCAATTTAGTAAGGAAAATCCCCAAGGTTTTTGTTTGAAGCCCAGAAATAGGCCATATCTTCCTTATTAAATCTGACACAAGCATTAAGAGGGGTGAAAAAAAACTGAGACTTTTTTTTTTTTTCTTTTTCGGATGATTGTAAAACAAGAGTGGCAAATTCTTAACATCATTACGCTTATCAGGGCACGAGTTTTTTTTTTTTTTTTAATAAATAAATAAACAAACAAACAAGGAGGTTATTTCAGGTTATACCAGAGCACTGTTAAATTCTCGAATCAGAAGGTGTTGATTAATTTTCTATAACAGCACGGGTCTGGCAGTAGTTCCCAAAATAGCATAAATGACAAGTTTCAATTAATGCGCTTGTTCGAATACATTATTGTTTCTTTGTCTTGTTCAGGACTTGTACGCTGAACGCTCAGCACAATCCAAGGCTAGTAATAAACATATTCTAAAGAAAGTGTTGTTATTTAACAAAGAAAAACAAAGAATAATACGTGATATGGCGACGCTTTTTTTTTTGTGAGGACACGTTTATTTAACATTTATGGAAGGAGCCTCCAGTGTCAGCACTGTGTAACACTGACAGGTAACAAAGTTTTCGGACACAAAACTTGTTTTGGTGATGTTCCATAACATTCAATGTTACTATAAATGGTTAAAAAAAAAAGCATGACATTGTTCATTGTGGTATAAGAGAAATAATACACTGTTATAGGAAAATAATCTAATTTGGCACCGCCTATAGTGCGTTATTGTAGCAAGCTGACTTGATTGACATTTGACTGATGCTTCGCTTCTGTTTTTTAACTCGACGGCAACTCTCCCAGGTTTTCATTTCTCGTTCTCTTCAATCTGCCAATAAACCTTGCGTGTGTTTGTGTATTTTTTGGCCAGGTAAACCCAGAGCGGCCCGAGAGCACTCCAGACAGTGTGCAGTAATGTCCATTGACAAATATGTCAGGGTCACTGAAGCTCGCTGAGTGGTGATGGATGTCGTGCTGAGGGTTGGGGTGGGTGTTTGGTGTGTGTGTGTGTGTGTAGGTGTGAGGTGGTTGGGTAGGTGTGCTAGGTGAGGATTGAAGGGCACATGCTGTTCCGTTCCTCTGTTGCTGCTCTTTTTTTTTTTGTGATTTTTTTTTTCAATGAGATTTAAAAAATGCGCTCTATAATTTAGCACGGCTTTTCCAAATTCTTCATCACACAGCAGTCGATATCAGCAATTATTTGGCTTTTGTTACAGAGAAAAGTGTATTAAAATTATGGAGCAAACGTACGCTGTCCTAATGGTAATTGTAGCTAGCTCCGTAGTGCTCAGATCACTGTTATTGTGCAGTCACTAGCAACCTTTGAGACCCCGTGTCTTAGCTGGTTGAGCTAATCAGCATCTAATAACAGGTTTTTTTTAAGAACGAGAACACCAGAAGTTTGTTTTAAGAGGATTAAAACAGAACGAGCTTTTTTAAAATTTTTGCACCAATACAGTTTCATCTATCTTTTTTTTTTTTAAGATTATTATTTGTCGGTGTAGAGTCTTGGCTGAAATCTCTAACAGGCTGTGTGATAATGTAACGTGTGTTCTCCAAGTCAGATTATATGATGAACGATAGACCTGCGAGTAAAGAAAATGACTATGTTTGAGGTAAAAATAATATTTTTTCTGTTCATTAGCATGTTTAGTTTATGGTTTACCATTGTCTCTACTGCATTTGTAGCTGTAGCGTAATCCTTTTGCGTAATCCTATGCCATCCTCCTATTGGTGGTGTTTAGACAAGTATTGCAGCAGAGCTAACACCCTGAGATTTTTAATAAAAAATTTCTGACATTGAAACTTTGGGGTCGGCCATCTTTGGTCACAAAATCGGCCACCAGTGAGCACTGTAAGACCGGAAAAATGATTTAACGATTTTTATCTAAGACAGCAAAACTGTTCTGAAAAGACGGCTTTAGCCACTTTGCCTTTAAAAAACAACGTGAAACTAATATTTCTGATGGAAACTTCGATTTTGGGAGGGTGGCACTTTGGGCTTATTCATCGATATTTGATTGGTTTTTGAAAAGTTGTTGTTCTTAAACAAACCACCACTTCATTTGTGATTGAATGTGGTTGATTGTGGAGGACAACTCACCTTCCTAAACACCGCCATTTCAGGTGGTGGACAAAATCCCAATGGAGGAAAAAGACTAAAATTTCATCCCAGGAATGCAGCCATTTTATTTGAGCCTCTACGTCCACTCGATGATCAAAATCATCTCTATTTTGATTAATGGAGGTGGCAACTCAATGCTTAGACTCAACGTCATCAGCATCTCAAGCAACTCAGGGGGAAGGTTGAGGTTGAGGTGTAACCTAACATTATATTTTTTGTCTGGCCTCCAATTCTACCATGATGTCTTAATAAAAAATCAGAGGTGGGAAAAAGTCGCAACTTAGTGGAAGATTACATACAAAGAATTTTGTATTTTAAATGATTTGATGAATGATGTACAATAGGACCAACGATACAAGTTACCAAGGTAAGATAAAGGTCAGGTTTGATTTCAGGTTGTCTTTAAAACACAAATAAGCTATGTAGCTAAGCTATATGTCAATATAACTTAAACTGTTTGATTTATTGAGGATGAGGAGGGCACGTTCTTACTAACTCACTAACTTAAAACCAGATATCTATAGCAAACGTGGCTGCCATCATAGAATTTTGCTGATTCGATATAGCAGCCTGTGCTAGCTAGTCGTGATATTAGCACGGTAGCACATGGTAACAAAGAAAAAGACCCAAGCAGCTGTAGACCAGCTAAGCTAAGCACATTGTGTGACCCAGAATAATAGATCTGTTGTTTATTCTGAAGCACGCAGCATCCCAGATGCCAATATGAGCGACTGCGTTATTTGTTACCCGCCTCTCCTTATCAATGATGCCGACAATGAAATCCATACGGTCTTACAGCATTACTGTAAAATGCAACACGAGATACAGAGCATCTAAATTATTTACGAAGGAGGGATGAGGGCATTCACAGAGAAAATAGAGGGGATGAAAGAGGCAAGGGAACAACGAGGGTGAGCCAGTACAGATCATAACACACGCTTTAATAGGGATTTATGACTGTTAATTACCTTCTATTAAGCCACAGCGCTGCTGAATTCTCCATTCTGATTGGTTCGAAAGTGTTGATTAAATTTCTATAACAGCAACTCTGATAATAAGGCAAATCACAGGTTTATATTAATGTGACTGTTTCTATAGTAACAGCTAACAGTTAGATGGCAGAATGATACTATATAAATTAATATTTATTACCAATATTAATGCAAGAAGAAAGCGGATAATGATGACTGCTGCTGAACCATGACGATGTAGTGCAAGTTCGCCACTGCAGTGTGCATCCCTAGGGCATTTAAACTCTGCCAAATCTCTTCCCATCAGCCCTCCTTCTGCACGTCACGTCACCTGTCCAGTTTCAGGATGTAAGTTGACTTTGTCCCCATGGCTCAGGAATGACAGCGTGAGCTCTGGGTCTGAGACCCTCATGGAAAAAATCATCTCTATTTTCCTCCGTGGGCGCTTTCTCTGCTCGGTGTCTCAGGATTGAATGGAGACAGTTGACTTCCTTTCAGTAATAATGGATTACGCTGGGCCTCTGTCAGACCATGTTCCTGTGATGTAGATCAGTACGTTATCGCGCCGAGTTGAAGTGACAGTCGCTCTAATGTCGGTGGCTGGTTGCAGTCTTTTCTGTGCAGAACACTTGCTGTCTGTATGCGACTCTTCCCTTGACTTCTTGGATCATCAGGCTTTGAGCAGAAGTCATGAGCCGGGGCCGGAGTAGAAAGGACTCACATACACTATATTACCAAAAGTATTCGGTCACCCATCCAAATGATCAGAATCAGGTGTCCTAATCACTTGGCCTGGCCTCAGGTGTATAAAATCAAGCACTTAGGCATGCAGACTGTTTTTACAAACATTTGTGAAAGAATGGGCCGCTCTCAGGAGCTCAGTGAATTCCAGCGTGGAACTGTCATAGGATGCTACCTGTGCAACAAATCCATTCGTGAAATTTCCTCGCTCCTAAATATTCCACAGTCAACTGTCAGCTTTATCATAACAAAATGGAAGAGTTTGGGAACAACAGCAACTCAGCCACGAAGTGGTAGGCCACGTAAACTGACGGAGAGGGGTCAGCGGATGCTGAAGCGCATAGTGCAAAGAGGTCGTCGACTTTCTTCACAGTCAATTGCTACAGAGCTCCAAACTTCATGTGACCTTCAGATTAGCCCAAGTACAGTACGCAGAGAGCTTCATGGAATGGGTTTCCATGGCCGAGCAGCTGCATCCAAGCCACACATCACCAAGTGCAATGCAAAGCGTCGGATGCAGTGGTGTAAAGCACGCCGCCACTGGACTCTAGAGCAGTGGAGACGTGTTCTCTGGAGTGATGAATCACGCTTTTCCATGTGGCAATCTGATGGACGAGTCTGGGTTTGGAGGTTGCCAGGAGAACGGTTCGCTTGGACTGCATTGTGCCGAGTGTGAAATTTGGTGGAGGAGGAATTATGGTGTGGGGTTGTTTTTCAGGAGTGGGGCTTGGCCCCTTAGTTCCAGTGAAAGGAACTTTGAATGCTTCAGGATATCAAAACATTTTGGACAATTCCATGCTCCCAACCTTGTGGGAACAGTTTGGAGCGGGCCCCTTCCTCTTCCAACATGACTGTGCACCAGTGCACAAAGCAAGGTCCATAAAGACATGGATGACAGAGTCTGGTGTGGATGAACTTGACTGGCCTGCACAGAGTCCTGACCTGAACCCGATAGAACACGTTTGGGACGAATTAGAGTGGAGACTGAGAGCCAGGCCTTCTTGACCAACATCAGTGTGTGACCTCACCAATGCGCTTTTGGAAGAATGGTCAAAAATTCCTATAAACACACTCCTCAACCTTGTGGACAGCCTTCCCAGAAGAGTTGAAGCTGTAATAGCTGCAAAAGGTGGACCGACATCATATTGAACCCTATGGGTTAGGAATGGGATGGCACTTAAGTTCATATGTGAGTCAAGGCAGGTGACCGAATACTTTTGGTAATATAGTGTAGCTATCTGCCTATAGCTATCCTTGCTATAGTGAACGGTGCAATAAGTAAGGTTGGGTAGGTCTCTAATGGTTAGGTGGGCTTGATATTTGAATGATTCCTGCCCATGTTCATGAAGTATCTATAAAATGACTGACAGGCGGTGCACAAACACAAACAAATGTTCCAGACTGGACAACACTATTGTACCTTTAAGTCGTGACTTATGCTGCGTTCAGGTGTTCATCAATAGATCGTACGTGCCAGATGGTGAACTAGTAAGAACAACTACACTATATTTGAATTTTTGTTGGAACATACAAACAAAAACATGGAGAAAAAGTAGCCTTATTTTGTGTTATATTAAAACAGATAATAATGTTTGGACTTGGAGGAACAAGAATTGAAATGCATTAGGTGTATATTTTTTACATTTAGACCTGACAAAACAGAAATTTTCTTAACAAACACTTATTGATACAAAAGATGAAAAATGTTATCTCTAATGTTATCTCTAAAAAAAAATGCTGTGTAGTTAGTTCCTATTATCATGTTACAGCAGCTCTCTTTCTTTCTCTCTCTTGAAGTTAATAAGACAAATTACATAACTTATTATGTTACAGAGAAACCAGAAAGCATAAACTCCTCTGTCCTGAAGACTTTCCAGTGTCAGAAATGTCTCTGACTGTTACAAAGTGCTGACACTGGAGACTCCTTCCAGAAATTTCCTCACAGAAATTTTGACCAACAATAACAGATGTTTTTGTTGTTGTTGTTGTCACTGTTTAATCCCTTTATGTGGATCATTTACCATACAAGTCCCATACTAGAATGTTTTTATTATAGGAACGTACCATAATAGAATGAGTGCATTAATGTAAAACTGTGATTTGCATTGCAGACGGCATAGAAATCAAGGAATCAGCACCTTCTGACCAATCAGAATCAAGAATTCGGCAGTAAATTAGGGATGTAAGCTAATACGATTGAACAGGTAATGCATACTAAGTGAAATTTAGAAAAAATATATATACGAATACAGGATAGCATGTCCAGCGAACTCAGCGAAACTAGACCACGCCCACTTCTGATTTAAATAAGAATACATGCATGGATTGGATCATTTTGAGCACTACACAGATACAAATACAGATAATAGTATTGTGCATCACTCCTCATTAAACATGTTGTAATCTAAGGCTAGCTAGGTAGTAGCTAGTATTTTTCACTGCATCCTCCTTGATCTATCCTGCTTTTCTCTTTGTATTTGTTTAATTATTTTTATTCTGATGACTATTTCTTATATTAAGTGTACCCAAGTTGCAAGTCAAGACTGTTCTAGTGCTGGACCCACTTTGGAAGGGGTTCCTGATTTATTCCCCTGGACTTGGTTGTGGAAAATAGAAAAAGAAGGGGTGGCTGTGACAAGCCATTTTCATAAATCTAAAATTGTTAGTCTGTGGTAATTGGTCTGAAACGTGACCATTGAAGCGGGAATCCTCCAGAGCTGTAATGGAAGAGGCGGAGAGTTTACACTAGTGTGAAGCTGCTTTTGGAGGATACAACAACGTTGTGTTTCTTCTTTAAAAACTTTTCTCTCAAACTAGCTACTTCTTGCTACTTCGTCTGAAAGCTAATGAATCAGAACAGTCAATGGATGAAAAAACGAGGGTGGCAAAAAAGGATGCTTTTGTGCTTTGTTTTTTTTTTTTTGACTCCCTGGAGCTTTTTATGGTACTGCTACTCAGGCGGCTTGCTGAGATAAAACGAAAGGAGCGTGATGTCAAACGAAGCTGTCCACCTGTCTGTTTCTCCTGCGCCTTTATCTTTATCCAGGCTACCTCTAGGCTTGCAAGCGTCTATTTTGGCCTCTTCATGCTATCAAAACCTGCTGAACTGTGGCCTTTTCTTGTTCAAACACAGCAAGGCACACCTCTGACCGCTCGCTCCTTTCGTTTCGCCTTTCTCCTGCACCTAGTCCGACACTTGCTCGTGTTTTTTTTTCAAATTTTTCTTCTCTTCTTCTGAGACAAGCCATCCTCCATGTGTCAGCTTGAAGATGTAGGCGGTGAGAGAGAGGGAGCGAGATCTGTCTGAGAGCTTCATATTGACTCATATTGACATCTGCCACCGTGTCGGAGCTGTGCTGCTTTTGCCGGAAGAGAGCCGAGGGCATAAGCGTGCTAGCACACTAACAGGCCAGCGACTGAGGACTCTCGTGCCTTCTGCAGATTGCATGAAAAAATACCAGGTGGTCCAGTGCGAAAGAATGAGATGACAAAGAGCCCGAGCTGTGTGGATGGAGGCTTTGAATGAATAAACCCACGGAGGTGGACTTTAGCCGTTAGCCTCGAGCAGTGTGTGATCGAAGCGCTAGCCAATGGAAAAATCAAACTGAAAACAATTTATTGTTTGTATTCAAACATTAATCTGATTGGTCAGAAGATATCTATTAATTCTCTATGACGGCTGCAAATCACACAAATCACAGGTTTACATCGATGCACTGGTTCTAGTATGCAACAATTCACACACGGACTTGCGAGGCGGACGCTCCATATAAACTGAATTTAAAAAAAGTGTAATTGTTGATATGGTGAAGTTTTTATATCGCATTTTTTGGAAGGAGTCTCCAGTGTCAGCGCTTTGTAACAGAAAGCACGGGACATGGGAAAGTCTTCAGGATAGAGGAATGTTTCTCGGTAACTCCATTTTTTTTGTCTTTTAAGAAAGAAAAAAGAGACTGGTGAGAGAATGACTGTTTAAAGCTGCCATAATGTAAGTAACAACAAGAACTTGCTTCATGGATGTTCCACAACATTAAAGGTAGCTATAAACAGATAAAAAGTATGATGTGTCATTCATTCAAAAAAAAAAAAAATAGTTAGTGCTGTTGTATAAGGGGAATAAATGCATCAGGATCTGGGTGTTGATTACTTTCTTATCATAGCATGCCCTCAAGTGTTAGGAGCTGACTGGAATCATTACAGAAGTTACTGCGAGACAGTTATTACCCACTTTCCCGAAGCATCTAGACCAAACTTTCTTCTCTGCCACTTGTCAAATTTCTCAAAGTGGCACAAAAACAGAATGAACAAAGAGCGAGATACTGATTGTGAAAGCACCTGGGTGCCATTTGGTGTTTTTTTCCCCCCACCCCTGAAACCTTAAAGAGCACTCCACAGCACACACAAAACAATAATCAAACAATCACAATGATGACATGATTACAGGAAAGGGAAAGTTCTTCTCTGCAGCTGTCAATATGCTGTACGAAAAGACTAACACAACTTCTCACCCTGAGAGTGTTCTTTTGTTTTTTGTTTTTTTTTAGGATCAGTTTGCGGTATCATATCTTAATTAGCATAACCCGAAACTAGTGCTAGGACTCTTTGTATGCTAATGCGTCATCTGATTTATCTGCTCAGAAAATCTCAAACATCCTCATGTCCGTCCGTGTCGACTTTGTCCTTCCTGTGTTAGCCTTGTTAAGATATGGTGCTCAGGGATGCTGGGCTTCCTCGGATGTTTCCAATGCTAGAGCGCTGCTCGTGAATTCGCTCGACGCTGCCGATCATCCGCTAATCATCATTAAAACTTTGACTGGGGGATAATTAGGTAGAAGCGCTCTCCTGATTTCAATTGCTTTCCTCGACTATTTCCACCTCAGACTGACAGGTGATAGTTTCTTGGTATTGGAATATTGACAGGCAGATAGAGCAGGATTATTTGACGGACTACTGCAGGAGATATTTTCTGTATGTAATAAAACATCCACTTAAATATGG
Source organism: Pangasianodon hypophthalmus (assembly GCF_027358585.1). Taxonomy (NCBI): domain Eukaryota; kingdom Metazoa; phylum Chordata; class Actinopteri; order Siluriformes; family Pangasiidae; genus Pangasianodon; species Pangasianodon hypophthalmus. The sequence goes on along the minus strand of NC_069722.1, from coordinate 22,845,795 downwards.
TTTTCTTAAAAATATTCAATTTGATGTTCAATAATGGGATGTTCACCTGCAAATGTAAATGTGAGGTCCATACACTATATGGTCAAAAGTTTGTAGGCACCTGACCATCACACCTATATGTGCTTGTGGAACATCCCTTTCCAGATTTAGTTCCCACTTTGCTGTTATAATAAGCTCCACTCTTCTGCGAAGGCTTTCCACTAGATTTTGGAGCGTGGCTGTGGGGATTTGTGTTCATTCAGATACGAGAGCATTAGTGAGATCAGACACTGATGTTGGGTGAGGAGGTCTTTGGTGCAGTCGGTGTTCCAGTTCATCCCAAAGGTGTTCAGTGGGGTTGAGGTCAGGGCTCTGTGCAGGACACTCGAGTTCTTCCACTCCAACCTTCACACACCATGTCTTCATGGAGCTCGCTTTGTGCACAGGCACATTGTCATGCTGGAACAGGTTTGGGCCTCTTAGTTCCAGTGAAGGTACATCTTAGACATTGTAGACAATTGTTTGCTTCCAAATTTTTGGGAACATTTTGGGGAATGCCCACATATGCCTGTGATGGCCGGATGTCCAAACGTTTGTAGAAACAGCCACAAGGAACTCTACTTGCAGATAAGGTTAAGTAGTCATCAGTAATATTTGTTACCAATATTGATATAATTATGGCATTATGCATTATGCATTATGGTCAGAGGTGAACAAAGTACTGAGAAATTATACTTAAGTGAAAATATAGATAATGTCACAAAATCTTACTTAAAAGTGGACGTATCCAGCCGAAAAAATGTACTTAAGTTAAAATAATAACATTACTACTTTTAAATGTACTCAAGTAGTGTATGAGAGTTTGTTTACTCCAGTATATTGAGACATTTTACTGGTAAGACTGGTACTCGAAACAGACCTTTCAGTAGGTTTGAAGGCTACATGAGAAGTTTTTAAAATTCACTATGCTAACTGTAATAGGAAAACCAGTTAGTGCTCAGGAATGTAGAATAGTACATACTGTAAGTATGCGATTTGAGACACAATGTTAGTTGTTTATTGTGTTGTGGATACAGTGTCGCATGGTGCTATACTGCCTCCACTGGTTACGTTGGTATTGCACCACATGCTAATTTCTGAGAATGTGCACAAGCAACGCTCCCGTTTTGTACCACCAAATGAGATATTTACAAATGGTGCATCTCAGACAGAAAGAACATGCTTTTGTATACATGATGTGGAAAAATGAGTCGAAACAATAGTAGAGTGAGAATTTTAAGACTGATTTTATTGATGAAAATCTTTACAGATTACAATCTTCCTAATAAGTAAGAAGGTAATAATCAAATAAAATTGTTAGAGCAAGCTACAGTCAAACTAAATGTAAAAAAAAACATTAAATGAGATTTGTTGTATTCATTATTCAGAATGTTTTAAAGAATGTTTTTTTAATCAAAAAATGTGGGTCTGCACCGCTGGAAGCCTAGCAGGATAAATCAAGTCACTGTTTTAAAAGGTTTACAGATAATAAAAAAGACAATCAGACAAGAGAATCATTATGATTATGAAAAGCTAATAATAAAATCAAATCATTTAAACCAAGCTAGCATCAAACACATTCTCAGTTTGAATGATCTAATATATGAGATTCATTATACTGAACTTTTAGAACCATTTTTACAATTTAGTTCAAAGCCTGTAAGGCCCCATCAAGCATTTTGGCTGATTCATTCACAACTACTTTTCCATCAGTGTAAGTGACACCCTTGTAGGTCCCACTGGTATTAAACTGCAGCACACTGCCATTATAGCAGGTAATCTTGACTATGCCATTGAAGGGAAGATCAATTGTAGCCTGGCCAGTTGTGATGTCCACATCCACGGTTGTACCTGGAGGGACTTTAACAGGAAACGAGAAGAGCTCCATCTTCTCTTCAGTGGTCTCCGAAGCATATGTACTCTCAACTCCAATTTTTAATTCATATCTTGTTGTGCCTTCTGCAATTAGTGGAATTCCTGCCTTCACTTCCAGGCTGACCATGAATTCCAGTCTGCCGGTAACAGACCAGGAGGATGTTTGGGTGATTTTTTTGGAGGTTTCAATTGTATATTCTTGCGTTTCAGTAGTGTTATTCTGGTAGGTCATGGATTTGATTTCTGCAACAGCCACTTTGGGTATCACATCATGAAGTGTGGGATACTCAACATTTGTAAGCTCAGTAGACTTGATGGTGTTAATGAACATGAAGCCTAAGCAATCAATATCTGAACCTGAATGTCCTTTGATTCCCATGCAGATCCCAGAAGCAACATCAACTGGAACTTCTGGTTGCAGCACCCATCCTGTCAATCGTGCAAAGAACTCCCGGGAGTGATTTGTCTTGAATTTGATGGCACCCAGACGTGTTCCATTTCCATTTGCCCAAAGTGAAAGGGAGGTGAAATGCTCCCCATCTTCAAATATAAACTCTGTAAAATTCCCATCAGGTTCACCAAACTGCCTGGACTGGCCATCAGTAAGCCAAACCTTCATGGCTTTCACTGTCCAGTTACCGACCCACACCCAGATCTTTTTCAACATGGTTCCATTTTCAGTGCCATTAAAATCAAAAGGTCCTCCTCCGTTCCCACCAACAACAACAACATCTGCCAGGTATGACATGATTTTGCTCTTAACCTTAAAAAGGCAAACAAATATTCAGGTTTTAATAAATGGAAAAAAAATATTCTGATAAGGAGGTATGTTTGAGAAGAATTTTGGTTAAGATACTGAAAAGTCAGAAGCATGAGCTACTGCCAATTTTATTTGCTGATTCAGCTCATAAAGCTTTATCAAACAATTGTATTATTAGATGACTTTATGCTTGAAAATGGCGAGTGTATTCTCTTTGATAATAAAAAACAGTCATTCACTATTTGTATAGGGTAATGCTTTTATAAAAGGTTCCCTTAACTGACATTAACTAACATGAGCAAACAATATGGAACACCCAGCCCGGACATTTCCCCTCCGAGCCACCAGAGGGCACCATCCTCGTGGTTCTAATAATTTCTTCAGTTACTTCACAGAGTTCCCGTTTGCCCCATATAAAAAGCGCATGGACTAGAGCATCAGCGTGAAGCCTTATGGTTTGCTTCATGTTTATGGAAGTTCTGAGCCGTGTTATTCTGGAGAGCCTTATCGTTTATGACACAGCCATGCCAATTGTTATTGCGTCTTTGCCTAGTCCTTATCGCTTATCTATCTGTCTTTCATACGTGGTGTTTGGACTGTGTTTACCTTCAGGACTACTCTTTCGATTGTGTTTGGATTTGTTAGCCATCCTCGTGTTTTGAGCCTGGACTGTGTTTTGACGGTGTCTTGTGAATAAACTTGTTGTACGGATCCTTACTCCGTGTTTGAGATCCCTGTTACACCATGAACTTCGCCATAAATACACCATCACTAACATTTAACATAATAGCTATCTTTGGAATCGATTGTTGTTTAATACTGAAATTTCTCAGATCAGTATTCAGACTTCAGAAGCAACTAATTAACAAGGTGTAATGTGACGAAACGGCATCCTGCAGTGCTTTATTTCTCTTATGCCACAGCAATTTACATCACCTGTGCTAACAAATTTTATTTATTAAAGATTGACGCACCTTCCAAGCCATGCTGTTATAGAAAATGATCAGAATCGAGCATTCAGCAGCGCTCTGGTATAAATAGTATTAGTTAAGGAAACCTTAAAAGAAAGCATTAACATATACAGTAAAGGTAAGATTAACGTAACGTAAGCCATAATCTACATACATATTTATTAATCTTCATCATGAAGATCAAGAATAGCAGGCATACTTACAAGGAAGGAGTCAGAAGCAGGTAGCAAGAAGTGCCTTCTTTAAAGAAATGGCTCTTTGTGAAGGATGCAAGCTTATGGATAAGACTGAAGCTGCATGCTGTCTTATTTATACTGGTTAAAGTGGGTGGTCTTGGACCTTACACCACACTTCTAAAGAAGTGTGTGTGTGTGCGTGTGTGTGTACACATGGAAGATACATTACATATGATTTTCCCAGAGACTTATTTCCTTAAACTGTCCCTGGAACACCTAAAAAGGCACGACCTTTTTTGGCAATGAAATCATAATTTACTATTATGCCACTTTGCCTTTACTCAAGATACCTGTAATTCATAAACATACTTAATATTTGTGCCTAATAATTTTATAATATTTTATAGTAATTTATATATAGTTTATAATAATATATTATAATTTACTATTATGGTACTTTGCCTTTACTCAAGCTGTCTGTACTTCATAAAAATACTTCATATTTGTGTATAATAATTTTGTGTGGTGTTTAGATACACAGAAGTATACAAAAGTCTGAGTGAAGTTCAGAGAAGGGCTTTTATTCACAGTTATACTTGTTGAATTCTTGATTCTGATTAATCAGTGGGTGTTGCTTCATTTTCTATCACAGCAACTCTGACTGTAGTTCCAGCTGCCTTCAAAGCATCCTTAATTCATAAAAACACTGAAAATCTGCTTGACTATAAATAATTTTTTAAGAAATTGCATAATATAGATGTTTCTCAAGTTCTTTTAATAGGAGACTAATTGGAGGAATTTGAGTGAAACAGAAGCAGAAAACAACAGCTGAAGCATGAGGAAAGAAACAGAGAGAACATTTTCACAGTTGAAACAGAAGAAGGCTCAGAAGGTATAGGTGTAGGTGTAGGTGTAGAGATCATGTAAGAAGAACAAGGTGGCTTGGAGAAACTGAGTGGAAAATTAACTAAATGTGTGTACGTGACCGAAACGTCCCGCTAGAGCAGACAAACACAAGTTAGACATACAAAGGTCTATTTGGCTCCTGGTTCATTTCCTGTTACTTCAAGGTTTTGTGATCCTTTGGAAATTGGATTGATTTTGGATTTATAGTTGATTTTGTCTTGCCTGTTTTGATTGTTCTTTGAGTTATTTGTGATTGCTTTTGAATGACTTTTGCATTAAACTTTGGGTTACTTTTTGAACAATTCTTCATTACATTCGCATTTTACTCTCAGCAGGAAAGAGAACTCTTCTCGGTTGCTCCTGGGGATTCTCAATAAACTTTGTTAACATACAGTGGCCCCAAAAAGTATTTGGACATTAAACCTGCATTAGAAAACAACCAAGTGAAAGTGAAGTGAAGTCAAACCAAGTGGCATTTATTTTGAAGAAAGATACTTTTCAAGCAATACATTTCCCAAAAATTAGATGTTTAAAAATGTTAAAATAATACTGGTCATAATTAAACAAAAAAATTGTTTGGACACTCAATAGTGACTTCATTAAAGATCACAGTTACAGTGGTTTAGTATTTAGTTCGCCATCCTCTGTTGCACAGAACAACGTCTGGGCTTGGAATCAGTTTCTGTAACAGTTGTGGTGGAAGTTTTCTCCAAGTTTCAACCAACAAAACTTTTAGTTCGTTCATACTAGAGCATTGAAAATCGACAATTTCTTCTCCGTTGCATCCCATGGATGCATTGTAGAGTTTAGATCAGGGCTCTGGGAAGTGCTCTATCAAAAAGTGCCTGGTCTGCTTTGGATCATTATCCTGCTGAAAAATTCACTTGAATTATGTCACTTGAATAATTTCTTCACTGATTTCTTCAAGTTTGCATTCAAAATGCCTTAGTCTCTGAGTGAACAATGAACACAACCTCCAATGAACCCAGCCATGTCTGTGCTTTATAGTACCCTTATAATGCAGTTTGGTTGGAATTCTTCTCCTGGCTTTCTCTGCACAAACGCTGTACCATCAGTTCCATCCAAGTTCAGTTTGGATTTATCTGAAAAGAAGACCGTTCTCTAGAAGCTGCTGTCTTTCTGTGCAATTTTTCCCCCCAAAGTTTCACTCTTGCTTTCTTATTCTTAAGGCCAATGAATGGTTTTTGCTGCATTACTCTCCCTCTGTACCCATGCTTATTGATCCTGTTTTGAGTAGTTTGTGCTCTATTTGTATCCGGTAATTCTCATTGATGTCTGAAACAATCCTTGCTGCTTTTTCTCTCCTGTTTTCTTGAATTTATTCACATTTCTCCTGCCCAGTCTGCTGGTGTGTATATATATATATATATATATATTTTGCCTGTACATTGTCTGTTTTCATTCATAAGTCCTTGATCTTTGGACAATTTTACAAGTTTTGGTGACCTGGTGAATAGATTGGCCTTCTTTTTTTGCAAACAGATGATGCTAGACCTTTTCTCAAAACTTCCTTCCCTCTTCCATTTTTACAATTACTTTTAACCAATTGCTCCCAAGATAATTTATAGTGAATGTTTGTAGTCCGTCATCTTCAATTTCATTACAAGAGGAGACCCAGAAGTAAAGTTGTCAGAGTTGAAACAGAAGGATTTTAGTGTAGATGGGAAGGGTGTAAGAGGAACAATGAAGAGGCTGTTAATGTACAAAAACTGCCACGATGTTCATTATTCATTTACAGAAATGAAGTGCATACTGCACTGAACTTAGTGCATAGGAAGGATAACTTAAGGCAGAGATTTTATATACTTTCTCCCAAAAAAATAAGGGAAGTGAAATATTGTTAATAAATTGTAATTATCTTTGATTCCCTATTATTTTTACTTTTTTTATTTTTATTTTTTTATACCAAGGATACCAAGTTTTCACAGTTGAAAAAGAAGAAGGCTCTTGGTGTAGGAGTAGAGGGTATAAGAGGAACAAGGTGATTTCAAGGAACTGAGTGAAAAGTTAACTAACTGTGTGTACATGACTGAATCTTCTTGCTAGAGTAGACAAATACAAAGACAAAGGTCTTTTGGCTCCTGGATCATTTCCTGTTACTCAAAGATAGATGTGATTGGTCAGGTGTCCAAATACTTTTGGCAATATAGTTTAGATATTTTTTATTACCCTCTATTATTCTTATTACTTTGTGCTTACTTGCATAGTCCTGATGTCAACCACTCACATTTCACTATGCGTTGTACCCTGTATACCCTGTATTTGACAAATAAAAACATTGAATGCTTGTGTGAGGAGACCAATGTTGTGCTATAATTTCTAATAAATGGCAAGATGCATGTGCTGGATATTTGCAGGAGAGAAAACTCTGTAAGAGGAATTGCAGCTCAGCTGGGCTAGGAATAACAATAGGAAGGTTATGTTCTAATTGTGCACACGGTAACGACTGTACGTCATAGTCAGTAGACTCGGACAATGGATATGAATTCTGTTGACTTTCCCCTTTAACACACAGTAGATTTCAGATTAATGAAAGTAATAGAAAGTGTGAAATGTGATATGAAATATTGTAAATGGCAAAACCAGCTGTTTACTGACTGCTGGAAAGTAAAGAAGTGGGATGTTGTGAACGTCACTCCTTACTGAACTCTTATAGGATATAATACTATAATTGTCTGTGAGATTGGCATAGCTGTTGCCTAAACAGTTTCTCAATAAATGGTTAAAGGCATTTAATTTGAAATGTTCTGAATATTTTATAATCCTGGATCAAATTGGAGGCCAGTAGGAAAGACAAGACTTCTTGATTGCTCCTGGGGATTCTCTGGACTTGAAATCAGGCATGTGAGTGAAGGATTGGAACTGTGGAGGTTTTGCCCCTTCCTTGTCCGAATTGAACAAAGTTGCAGCCCCAAAGTTTGAAAGGCTACCAGCTTGCAATGGGTGAGGCTGTGAGAAAGAAAAAAGAACTTAATAAACTTTAGGTTAACATACAGTATATCTCAGTGATGAAGGAGTTTGGCATACAGCATTGAAATTACTTGGATGTATACCATATATATCATGATTATGTGAGTCAAAACATGTCATTAATACAAATGTTTATGCAAGAGATGGGTGTCATGGAACCTTGTTTCTCAAGTTCTTTTAATAGGAAACTAATTGGAGGAATTTTAATGAAACTGAAGCTTAACAAAGACAAAAACAGCTGAAATATGAGGAAAGACGCTGAAGGAATGTTCTCACAGATGAAACAGAAGAAGGCTCAGAAGGTGTAGGAATGGAGGATGTAAGGAGAACAAGGTGCTTTTGAGAAACTGAGTGGAAAATTAACTATCTCTGTGTAGACAAACACAATGTAGACATACAAAGGTCTTTTGGCTCCTGGTTTATTTCCTGTTACTTCAAGATTTTGCAATCCATTGGAAATTGGATTGACTGTGGATTTATCATTGATTTTGTCTTGCTTGTTTTGATTGTTCTTTGATTTATTTGTGATTGCTTTTGAATGATTTTTGCATTAAACTTTGGGTTACTTTTTTGAATAATTCATTACATTTACATTTTAATCTCAACCTTCTTGACTGGGACTCTTCAATCCTCTCCACTTGGTATGGCTATTTATCTTTATCCTTAATGTATACACACATTTCATGATAGGAAAGTGTACATTTTTTAAATTAATGGTAAATAATAAGCAATAGATTAATATTATTAAATAGTGAACAAACATTTAAACTGAAACCGTGGAATCAAAGACAACGACAGTTTGTTGAAGTTATTTCACTTCCCATAATTTTTTGGAAAAGGCGTATCAAATAGCTGACTGAAGTTATACTTCCTATACAAAATGTCCAGCTGAGTGTGCACTTTGTTTCTGCAAAATTAAAAAATGAACATTGCAGCAGTTTTTGCACATCAACAAACGCTACGACCGCTTCATTGCTAGCTATGAATAAATAAGGGAAAAAAAATTATTAAGAAAAACAAATAAACAAAAAGTGGTTAAATGGATGAAAAAAGGAAGAACGAGATTTTTTAAAGAAATATTTAACACAACTTTAAGTACAGTTATGTCAATGTTCTAACGTCAACTTAATAGTACCAATAATATTCATGATTATTAGTGATTGTTTTGTGATGATACTTTTGGTACAATAAAGTTTCCTTAAATGATGTTGAAATGCAACGATGTAACGTAATGGCTGAAGTGATCATTGTATATCCATACAAATCCATGTCATTATTCATACTTCAGAAGTAACTAATCAACAAGGTGTAATGTGATGAAATGGCATCCTGCATTGCTTTATTTTGCTTTATTTTTGAAAATGATCTGAATTGAGCATTGAACAGCGCTGTAGTATAAAAAATGTACACTGTGAAGGGAACTGTAATATAAAGCATTAACATATACAGTTGTTGCTGTTGTAACTTGCTATAATCTACACAGACATTACAAAGGTGAAACTGAATAACATCATGTGATCAAGAATAGCAGGCACACTTAAAAGGAAGTAGTTAGAAGAAGGTAGCAAGAAATGCCTTCTTTAAAAGACGTCTTGTGAAGGATGCAAGTTTATGGATAACACAGAAGCTGCACGCTCTCTTATTTATACTAGTTAAAGTGGGTGGGGTTAAACCTTACGACACACTTCCAAAGAAATTTACTTGTAATTTACTTCAAAGCTTTTCTGGCCCCATCAAGCTTTTAGGCTGATTCATTCACAGCTACTTTTCCATCAGTATAAGTGACACCCTTGTACTTTCCACTGGTATTAAACTGCAGCACGCTGTTATTATAGCAGGTAATCTTGACTATGCCATTGAAGGGGAGATCAACTGTAGCCTGGCCAATCGTGATGTCCACATCCACAATTTTACGTGGAGGGACTTTAACAGGAAACGAGAAGAGCTCCATTTTCTCTTCAGTGGTCTCCGAAGCATATGTACTCTCAACTCCAATTTTTAATTCATAGCTTGCTGTGCCTTCTGCAATTAGTGGAATTCCTGCCTTAACTTCCAGGTGGAACATGAATTCCAGTCTGCCGGTAACAGACCAGGAGGATGTTTGAGTGATTTTTTTGGAGGTTTCAATTGTATATTCTTGAAATTGAGTAGTGTTATTCTGGTAGGTCATGGATTTGATTTCCCTGACAGCTACTTTGGGTTTCACATCATGAAGTGTGGGATACTCAACATTTGTAAGCTCAGTAGACTTGATGGTGTTAATGAACATGAAGCCTAAGGAACTAATCCCCGGACTTTTGGACATCTCTGCACGTCCTTTGATTCCCATGCAGATCCCAGAAGCAACATCAACTGGAACTACTGATTTTGAATTCAAGTTGCTCATGCTTGCTGAGAACTCCCGGGAGTGATTCGTCTTGAATTTGATGCCACCCAGACGTGTTCCATCTCCATTTTCCCAAAGTGAAAGGGAGGTGAAATGCTCTCCATCTTCAAATGTGAATTCTGACATTTTCCCATCAAGTACACCAAACCGCTCAGACTGGTCATCAGTAAGCTGAACTTTAATGGCTTTCACCTTCTTTTTACCGACCCACACCCAGATCTTTTTCAACATGGTTCCATTTTCGATGCCATTAAAATTAAAAGCACTTCCTTCGTTCCCACCAACTTCAACAACATCTGCCAGGTATGACATGATCTTGCTCTTAACCTTAAAAGACAAACAAATATTCAGGTTTTAATAAGTTAAAAAGGAAAATTCATATTCTGATAAAAAGGCATGTTTAAGAATTTTGGTTAAGAAAAGGGAAGGTCAGAAGCTGAGTTTCTGCCAATTTTATTTGCTGATTCAGCTCATAAAGCAGTCGTAGTCCTTATCGGTTATCTTTCTGTCTTTCATACGTGGTGTTTGGACTGTGTTTACCTTCAGGACTACTCTTTCGATTGTGTTTGGATTTGTTAGCCCTCCTCATGTTTTGAGCCTGGACTGTGTTTTGACGTTGTCTTGTGAATGAACTCTAGGTGCATGGATCCTCAATCTGTGTTTGAGATCCCTATGTTACACCATGAACTTCAGCATAAATACACCATCACTAACATTTAACATAATAGCTATCTTTGGAATCAATTGCTGTTTTTTTTTAAATAGTAAATCAAATAAGTGGGTGTTAACTAGCATTATTCAGAACTCTAATTCAGACAATAAGACCAGAATTCAGTACAGTATTAGCATTTGGGAATATGCAGTAATTTCATTTTTCCTAATTTGGGTAAATTAATAAAAATAAACATTAGTCACTACAAGCATATTTCATTGACACTTAAAAATCAATCATTACATATTGTTACTGTGTTCAGAGATTTGAGTTACGCATGCGTAGTGAGGTTTTAATACAGAAAGTTTGCATATCAGTATTCAGACCTCAGAAGTGCTTTATTTCTCTAATGCCACAGCAATTTACATTACCAGTGCTAACAAATTTTAGCTATGCTCTTATAGAAAATGATCAGAATTGAGCATTCAGCAGTGCTGTGGTATAAATAATATTAGTTAAGGGAACTTTAAAATAAAGCATTAACAAATTCTTCCATTAACATATACTTACAAGAAAGTTTTTTCTTTAACAATATCAGAAAGAAACAGATAAACATTAGAACAAGAACATATGGGGGATACAATAAAAATTAAAAGATAATTAAATAAGTAGAAAAATTAAATAAATTGTGTACTAATTAAAATTAAATAATTGTATTGTATTTGCTTTTTCAAGATACAAAGAATTTAATTCCTCTTGTAAAGAAAAAATCCTGTTTTGATCTTCTTACTTACAAGAAAGTAGTCAGAAGCAGGTAGCAAGAAAGGTCTTCTTTAAGAGATGTCTTGTGAAGTTTATGGATAAGACTGAAGCTGCATGTTCTCTCATTTATACTAGTTAAAGTGGGTGGTCTTAGACGTTATGCCACATTTCCAAGAAGTGTGTGTGTGTGTGTGTGTTGTAATGTAAAAAAAAGATGTTGTAAAATGTTGCATAAAGGAAGATATGTGTAGATGACAGCTAGATGTAAACCCGGGAATGGGGATGTCAACTAATAAGCTGACCTACGCACGAGAATGACAGCAGTACTGGGGGGTAAAAAGGGTAGAGAGTGGACACCAAGATAGTTAGGTGAAGATTAGAAGAAGCAAAAGTGCGGATTGTGTGCTCTTATCGGAAATGGGAATCTGGTACACGATGACAAAATAAAGCGAATAGAGGAAGCGAGCACTTCTATATAAGCGCAGTTTTAATTTTAAACTAGGCCGGGCCGGAAATAAGGGTAACTGAGAAAAACGGGATGTGGAGTCTAAATGTGGAGTCTCAGAAAATAGAAGTGACTGGGTGACAGAAGTAACAGAAGTGGAGTGTATGTAAATTAGGGTATCTTATTATGGTAATCTTAGCGGTTTGGAAATGCGAGATTCAGAATAGGCTTAGAGAAGCTTTACTGTGTCAGGTTTCCTCTACATTATTTCAAAGACATGATATTTGTACTTAAAATGGCTAAAATTACCTACAGGTGTATCATATCAGGTGCAAATTATTAGAACATCGTTACAGAGCATTTTGAAGGAGGCTTGCCTTATTTAAACCTCAGACATTTAGTTTGGTTTGCTCTTAATTGTTGAACTGAGAGGTATCACCATGGTGAGATCCAATGGATATCACCACCTCGCAACTTACAGGACTTGAAGGATCTGCTGTTAACGACTTTGTGCCAGATACCACAGCACACCTTCAGGGATCTAGTGGAGTCCATGCCTCGACGGGTCAGGGCTGTTTTGGAAAAGGGGGACCAACACAATATTAGGCAGGTGGTCATAATGTTATGGCTGATCGGTGTATATACAGTCAGGTCTGGAAGGATTTGGACAATGACAGAGTTTTTCTGATTTTGCCTTTATACACCACCACAATGTATTTGAAATAGAACAATCAAGATGTGATTGAAGTGTAGACTTTCAGCTTTATTTTAAGAGGTTCCACAAAAATATGGCATTTACCATTTAGGAATTACAGCCATTTTCAACAAAGTACCTCCATTTTCAGGGACTCTGTATTTGGACAAACTGACATAATTGTAAATATAACCATACTTTTAATACTTGGATGAAAATCCTTTGCAGTCAATGGCTGCCTGAAGTCTGGAGCCCATGTTCTCAGAACTCAAATTCTGAGTTTCCTCCCTGGAGATGCTTTGCCAGGCCTTCACTGCACCCACCTTCAGTTGCTGCTTGTGGGTCTTTCTGCCTTCAGATTTGTCTTCAATAAGTGAAAAGCAGCTCAGTTGGGTTGAGGTCAGGTGACTGACTCGGCCATTTAAGAACATTTCATTTCCAAGCTCTTGGGCTGCTTTCACAGTATGTTTTGGGTTGTTATCCATCTGTACTGTGAAGCGCTGTCCTATCGGTTTTGCAGCATTTGACTGAATCTGAGCAGAAAGTATAGCTCTGTACACTTCAGAATTCATCCTGCTACTTCTATCAACAGTCACATTATCAATAAACCCCATTGACCCAGTTCCATTGGCAGCCAAACACGCCCATGCCATAACACTGCCTCCACATGTTTGACGGATGATGTGGTATGCTTTGGATCATGAGCCCTTCCTTTCCTTCTCCATACTTTTCTCTTCCCATCATTCTGGTACAAGTTAATCTTGCATCAGAACTGGTCAGGCTTTTTTTTTAGAGGTTTTTTAGCAAAGTCTAATCTGGCCTTTGTGTTCTTGAGTGTTACCAGCGGTTTGCATCTTGAGGTAAACTGTCTGTATTTACATTCATGAAGGTGGCTCTTGATTGTAGACTTTGACAATGATAGGCCTACCTCCTCCAGAGTGTTCCTGACTTGGCTAGATGTTGTGAAGGGGTTGTTCTTCAATAAGAAAAGAATTCTGCAATCATCCACTTTAGTTGTTTTCTGTGGTCTCCCAGGCCTTTTGGTGTTGCTGAGCTCACCAGTGCATTCCTTCTTTTTAAGAATGTACCAAATTGTTGATTTGGCCCTCCTAAAGTTTCTGCTATCTCTCTGATAGGTCTGTTTTGGTTTTTCAGCCTAATGATGGCCTCCTTCACTTGCATCAACACCTCTTTGGATGGCATATTGAGAGTTCCCATGAACAGCTACCAAATGCAAATTCAACACTTGGAATCAGCTCTAGACCTTTTATCTCCTTAATTTATCATGATATAAGGAGGAAACAGGCCACAGCTTGCCATGAAACTGCTTATCAGTCAATTGTCCCATTACTTTTGAGCCTGTGAAAATGGAGGAACTCTGTAAAAAATGGCTGTAATTCCTAAATGGTTAATGCAATATTTTTGTTAAACCCCTTGAATTAAAGCTGAAATTCTACGCTTCAGTCACATCTTGACTGCTTCATTTCAAATCCACTGTGGTGGTGTACAGAGGCAAAATTACCAAAACTGTGTCACTGTCCCAATATTTATGGACCTGACTGTATATACACATACATACATAAAACTATATTGCACCCCTTAACTGAGCTGTGTGGATGGAGGTTTGAATGAATAAACCCACAGAAGTGGACTTTAGCCGTTAGCCTCGACGAGTGTGTGAGCGACACACTAGCCAACAGAAGAATCAAACTTTAAACAAATTAATGTATGTCTTTATACCATAGTGCTGTTGAACTATCAAATCCATGCACTCGTTATAATATGCAACAACTTACACATGGACTTGTGTGGTGGAAGCTATATATAAACGTGTTATTGTTCATATGGTGAAGTTTTATAGAGCATTTTTGGTATATGCCAGTGTCAGCTTTTTAAAACAGAAAGCATGGGACATTGGAAAGTCTTCAGGACCGAGGAATGTGCCCTCACGTTGTTTCTCAGTGACTTGACAAACTCCATTTTTTTGTCTTTTGAGTAAGAAAATTGACTGGTGAGAGAATGACTGTTTAAAGCTGCTATAATGTAAGTAATGACAAGAACTCGCTTCATGGATGTTACACAACATTAAATGTAACTATAAAGGGATAAAAAATGTGGTGTGTCATTCATTAAAAAAATAGTTACTGCTGATGAATAAGGGGAATAAATGCCACCAGTAATATTTGTTATATTGATATAAGTATGGTACAATGCGTTACATGTTATGCATTATGGTCAGAGGTAGATAAAGTACTGAGAAATTATACTTAAATGAAACTATAGATAATGTTTCAAAATCCTAATTAAAAGTGGACGTATCCAGCCAAAAAAATGTACTCAAGTCAAAATAACAACAATGCTACTTTTAAATGTACTCAAGTAGTGTATGAGAGTTTGTTTACTCCAGTATATTGAGACATTTTACTGGTAAGACTGGTACTCGAAACAGACCTTTCAGTAGGTTTGAAGGCTACATGAGAAGTTTTTAAAATTCACTATGCTAACTGTAATAGGAAAACCAGTTAGTGCTCAGGAATGTAGAATAGTACATAAGTATGCGATTTGAGACACAATGTTAGTTGTTTATTGTGTTGTGGATACAGTGTCGCATGGTACTATACTGCCTCCACTGGTTACGTTGGTATTGCACCACATGCTAATTTCTGAGAATGTGCACAAGCAATGCTCCTGTATTGTACAACCATGAAATCAAATGAAATGTTTACAAATGGTGCATCTTAGACAGAAAGAACATGCTTTTGTATACATTATATTGTAGGCAAAAATGAGTTGAAACAATAGTAGAGTGAGAATTTTAAGACTTTACAGATTACAATCTTCCTAATAAGTAAGAAGGTAATTATCAAATAAAATTGTTACAGCAAGCTACAGTCAAATACAGTCATCATTCAGAATGTTTTTTAAAGAATGTTTTATTAATCAAAAAATATGGGTCTGCACCACTGGAAGCCTAGCAGGATAAATGAAGTCACTGTTTTAAAAGGTTTACAGATTATGAAAAAAACAAATCAGACAAGAGAATCATTATGATTATGAAAAGCTAATAATAAAACCAAATCATTTAAACCAAGCTAGCGTCAAACACATTTTCAGTTTGAATGATCTAATATATGAGATTCATTATACTGAACTTTTAGAACCATTTTTACAATTTAGTTCAAAGCCTGTGAGGCCCCATCAAGCTTTTTGGCTGATTCATTCACAGCTACTTTTCCATCAGTATAAGTGACACCCTTGTAGGTTCCACTGGTTTTAAACTGCAGCACACTGTTATTATGGCAGGTAATCTTGACTATGCCATTGAAGGGAAGATCAACTGTAGCCTGGCCAATTGTGATGTCCACATCCACGGATGTATCTGGACGGACTTTAACAGGAAACAAGAAGAGCTTCATTTTCTCTTCAGTGGTCTCCGAAGCATATGTACCCACAACTCCCTTTTTTAGTTCATATCTTGCTGTGCCATTTGCAATTAATGGAATTCCTGCCTTAACTTCCAGGCTGACCATGAATTCCAGTCTGCCGGTAACAGACCAGGAGGATGTCTGGGTGATTTTTTTGGAGGCTTCAATTCTATATTCTTGAGTTTTAGTAGTGTTATTCTGGTAGGTCATGGATTTGATTTCCCTGACAGCTACTTTGGGTATCACATCATGAAGTGTGGGATACTCAACATTTGTAAGCTCAGCAGACTTGATGGTGTTAATGAACATGAAGCCTAAGGAACTAATCCCCGGACTTTTGGACATCTCTGCACGTCCTTTGATTCCCATGCAGATCCCAGAAGCAACATCAACTGGAACTACTGATTTTGAATTCAAGATGCTCATGCTTGCTGAGAACTCCCGGGAGTGATTCGTCTTGAATTTGATGCCACCCAGACGTGTTCCATCTCCATTTTCCCAAAGTGAAAGGGAGGTGAAATTCTCTCCATCTTCAAATGTGAATTCTGAAACTTTCCCATCAAGTACACCAAACTGCTCAGACTGGTCATCAGTAAGCTGAACTTTAATGGCTTTCACCTTCTTTTTACCGACCCACACCGTGATCTTTTTCAACATGGTTCCATTTTCAGTACCATTAAAATTAAAAGCACTTCCTTCGTTCCCACCAACTTCAACAATCTTTGCCAGGTATGACATCATCTTGCTCTTAACCTTAAAAGACAAACAAATATTCAGGTTTTAATAAGTTGAAAAGGAAAATTCATATTCTGATAAAAAGGCATGTTTAAGAATTCTGGTTAAGATAAGGGAAGGTCAGAAGCTGAGTTTCTGCCAATTTTATTTCCTGATTCAGCTCATAAAGCTGTCGTAGTCCTTATCGGTTACCTATCTGTCTTTCATACGTGGTGTTTGGACTGTGTTTACCTTCAGGACTACTCTTTGTATTTGGATTTGTTAGCCCTCCTCGTGTTTTGAGCCTGGACTGTGTTTTGACGTTGTCTTGTGAATGAACTCTAGGTGCATGGATCCTCAATCTGTGTTTGAGATCCCTATGTTACACCATGAACTTCAGCATAAATACACCATCACTAACATTTTACATAATATCTATCTCTGGAATCAATTGCTGTTTTTTTAAAAATAGTAAATCAAATAAGTGGGTGTTAACTAGCATTATTCAGAACTCTAATTCAGACCCTAAGACCAGAATTCAGTACGGTATCAGCATTTGGGAATATGCAGTAATTTCATTTTTCCTAATTTGGGTGGATTTATTTTTAGTCATGGATAAAATAAACATTAGTCACTAATGGAGATTCTTTGAAGTGACGAGTAAAGCAAAAGTAAATCAGAAGTCAATATTTTACAATTAGACATCGTGCTTTGTGAATGTGGAATTTTCCCATCATACAAATGTCCAGGGCATCCTCTACCTCCCTATTGTCAGAAACCACAGAATGAAAGAGAACCTTAACTGCAGAAATGTTACATAGACGAAATAATACAAGAAGTAAAGATGCTGAAATTTGAAGCCAGAATTGTTTAGTATAAGGACAGAAATAGAATAAATGTGAGAGAGATTCTTCCTCTTCTTGGCAAAAAGAGCAGATTGGAGAAAGATTTTGGATGAATTTAGTTAAATATTTGTTGCAGGGGTAATAATGATGAATAATTTTAAAATGAACTTCTTTTATTTTATTATTGAACAAAAATTTGTTTGGCATTGTCCATACCTTCTGAAAATTAACATTTGGATAAAGTGCCAACCACTTTCCATAAGCTTTAAAAGATGAAGCATTACTAGCAGTAACAAAGTTTCTCAAAAATTTGTTTGTACACTTATTATCCATAATATTAACCCCTTGAATAAGTAGTTAATTAGGGATAATTAAACTAAAATTACAATATATTTTATAAGACTTCATTAAAAATAATAACTTATGGTGAATGGAATTTGTTAGAATAGTTTTGAAGCATTTATCCCATATTTATTAATAAAATCAACATAAGCATATAAATCTCCACGGTTGCTTATTAAATCTGGAAAACCAATCATGGAAGAAAACAGATTTACGAGCTGATGAAACATACTGATTATTCTAAATAATATGAGGGGAAAAATTATGTTTAAAGATTAGCTTCCATGAGTCTAGAGCTTGCTTATGGAAGTTTGAAAGCTTCATAGGGAGCCTTGTGGACTTAAAATCACAAGCAAAAATTGTAAATTTCCACATCTCTTGAATTCCACTTCAAACATTTTTTTAGCCAGTTTATTTTAAAAATTTGGTTTAAGGTAAAAAAAAAAAATCTAAGACATTCAACCCTCCCTTTGAATATGTCTGTGTTAGGGATTTTCTACTGATGTGTTCCACTTTATTTTTCCATATGAATTTAAAATTAAGAGAGTCAATAGATTTACAAGTGTTAGAATCAATATAAAGGGGTATAGAAGGATAAATAAAGCGTGAAATACCTTCAGCTTTAGATAACAAAATTCTGCCATAAATTGTAAGATCTCTTTGTAACCAGAAACGTCTCCAGGTTATGCATGTAACCACGGTTTCCCGAGGGAACGAGACGCTGCGTTGAAACGCTACGGGAATGCCTTCAGCGTGACCGCGCTCTGAATCACATGTGTAATCAGTCCAATGGATGGGCGAAACGTCACGGGCGGGGTGACGTAGCGACCCGGAAGCATAAAAGCCCGAGCGGCAAACACCGCGCTAGCTTCTGAGAAATGAGGCAAGCGCAGTAGGGATGCCAGAAGTGTGGCACTGAGACGCAGCGTCTCGTTCCCTCGGGGAACCATGGTTACATGCGTAACCTGGAGACGTTCCCCTTCAGGAACTAGAGCTGCGTCGAAACGCTATGGGAACGAGTATACCCACGCCGCCAGACTTACAAATCCCTGCCTAGTGTGGAAAAGGCACAGCTCAAGGCAAAAGGACAGAGGAGCCGGGAGTGGCTCGCTTATCCAGGCCGTAGAACCTGGCAAACGTCAGGGGCGTGGACCAACCCGCCACGTTGCAGATGTCCTGCATGGACACACCTGCCAGAAAGGCCTTCGAGGCCGCCACACCTCGGGTAGAGTGAGCCTTGACCCCCAAGGGTGAGGGGAGACCAGAGAACTCATAAGCCAGGGAAATGGCCTCCACAATCCACCGGCTGAGGGTCTGCTTGGTAGCAGGAAGACCCCTCTTCGGGGGACCAAAGCATACAAGCATTTGGTCCGCCCTCCTCCACAGGGCAGCTCTGTGGACGTACGCATACAGTACTCGCACTGGACACATACAGTTAAGCTTCCGATGGTCAGGCTCCCGAAAGGGAGGAGGACAGAAGGCTTGGAGCATGACCGGCCGTGGTGCCGAGGAGGGAACTTTCGGTACGTACCCCGCTCGGGGGTACAAGAATGCTTTGGCCAGACCGGGCGCAAAGTCTAAGTAAGAGGGGGCCACAGAGAGGGCCTGAAAATCCCCCACTCTCCTAAGAGAGGAAATAGCCAAGAGAAAGGCAGTTTTCAACGTCAAAAGACGGTCCGAACTCTCCTCTATAAGCTCGAAGTGGGGGTTTACAGAGAGCCTCTAAAACCACGGCCAGGTCCCAAGGAGGGACCCGAGATCGCACTGGAGGTCTGAGCCTCAGTGCACCGCGGAGGAAACGTGTAACCAGGGGGTGCCTGCCCACTGACTGACCACCGAGAGGGGCATGGTCGGCCACAATAGCCGCCACGTAGACCTTCTGGGTGGAGTGGGTCAGCCCTGTGGAGAGACGGGCCTGCAGGAACTCCAGCACTGCAAAAAACTGGGCAGTGAACAGGGTCGAGCTGGCGGTCTCCACACCAGGAAGTGAAAAGTTTCCACTTCAGGGCGTACAGTTCCCTTGTTGATGGAGCTCTGCACTGGAGGATGGTCGCAACAACCTCGGCTGAGAGACCAGAAGCTCTGAGTTGTGCCCCCTCAGAGGCCACACCCACAGCTTCCACAACTCCGGGCGGTGGCGAAGGATGTCGCCCCCGCCTGTGAGAGGAGGTCCCTCCTGACGGGAATCTCCCATGGAGAGCCGTCGAGAAGGGAAATCAGGTCCGAGAACCATACTCGGCCCGGCCAGAACGGGCTACTAGCAGTGCCCAGCTACTAGCAGCAAGCGGACCCCGTCCCGGCGCACTCTCTCCAGGCCTCGGCCACGTCTGTACCATAGCATCCAGTCCTAGGGGATCTGGTTGAGTCAGAGAGAACCAGAGGGGACAGTGCAACGTCTTCTGAGTCGCAAACAGATCCACCTGAGCTCGGCTGAACATACGCCATATCTGCTCCACCACCTCGGGGTGGAGCCTCCATTCCCCGGGCATCGGCCCCTGCCTCGACAGGGCATCTGCTCCCATATTGAGACAGCCAGGAATATAAAATGCTCTCAGCGAGAGGAGTTTCCCCTGGGACCACACAAGGATCTGGAGCGCCAGCCTGTAAAGGGGGCGCGAGCGCAGACCTCCCTGGTGGTTGATATAAGAGACCACTGCCGTGTTGTCGGTGCGCACCAACACGTGGCGACCTCTTAGGTCCGGGAGAAAGTGTTTCAGTGCTAGAAACATGGCCAGCATCTCCAGGCAGTTGATGTGCCAAGTGAGATGGCGGCCACTCCACAGACCACGGGCCACTCATGATTGCTCCCCATCCGGTGAGAGATGTATCCGTCGCTAGCGTTACGCGGCGACAAGGAGCTCCCAGCACCGGGCCCTGAGACAAGAACCCAGGTTCCCTCCACATGTCTAAGGCACACAGGCACCGCCGCGTGACCTTGATCATGCGGAGCGGGTTTCCCCTCAGGGAGAACCCCCTGGTCTTGAGCCACCACTGTAGGGGTCTCATGTACAGCAGGCCAAAAGGTATTACTTTGGACGCAGCTGCCATCAGACCCAGCAGTCTCTGAAACTGCTTCACAGTGAGTGACCGGCCTTCTCTCACTCTTGCGACTGCTGTGAGGATCGACTCGATCCGAGCAGGAGACAGGCGTGCCTGCATCATGGTCGAATCCCACACCGCGCCCAGATAAGTGATTCTCTGTACTGGAGAAAGCACACTTTTCTCTGCGTTTAGTCTTAATCCCAGCTCCTTCATATGGGCGAGAACAACATCTTGATGCCGAACCGCCATCCGCTCCGATCGAGCTAATATCAACCAGTCGTCGATATAATTCAGTATGCGGATGACCCGGAGTCGCATAGGAGCCAGAGCAGCATCCACACACTTCGTGAAGGTGCGGGGTGAGAGTGCTAGGCCGAACGGAAGAACCCAATATTGGTAAGCTTCGCCCCCAAAAGCGAACCTCAGGAACTTCCTGTGTTGAGGAAGGATGGAGATATGGAAATATGCATCTCTTAGGTCGATCGTGACAAACCAGTCCTCGGAGCTGATCTGAGACACGGCCTGTGTTACCGGGAGCATCCTGAACTTCAGTCGTGTGACTGAGAGCCCTCCACCCTTCTTGGGAACAATGAAGTACCGGCTGTAGAGCCCGGACTCTCTGTCACGAGGAGGGACCACCTCGATGGCCTCCTTCCTCAGCAGAGTGTGTACTTCCTGTTCCATTACCAGAGCCTGCTCGGGACCCACCAGAGTGGGAAGAACCCCGGAAAAGCGAGACGGAGGAGAGCCGAACTGAATTCGGTAGCCTCCCTACACAGTACGCAGGACTCATTGAGACACATTCGGCAGAAGTTTCCACGCTGTCAAATAGCTCACTAAGGGGATCAGCCTCTCGAGACTGACCTCTGGTACGGCAAGATCGGCTAGCTTGGTGCCCTGGAGCGGCGAACCGACAGAGAACGACCGAACTAGCTGCTCCGAAGGCCTCCAAAGAGGCCGCGAGCCTCCCAGACCCGCTACATTCCCGGGCGAGAACTGGGAGAAACGCTCACCGGAGACCGCTGCGCCCTGAAGCACCATAGGTGGCAGGGTTGGCAGACCGACCTCCAGAGGGCACTGAGGCGAGACGGGCACCGTATAATGAGGTGTACACTGTCCCACCCCAGAGGGGCCCGCCCTCGGAAGCCCTGGGCCCAAGGCGTCAGGGCTTCTTAGCCGCGGCCCTCGTCGCCAAAAGAACGGTTCTCAGATCCGTCTTCGTGTCAGAGGGACCGAGCCCAGAGCGCCGCCGCGACGGGGAGCGCCGCCGCGGGGGAGTACGGGAGGCGATGCTCTGTTTCTGTGCCTCCCTGTGAGAGGAGGCAGTACATGGAGGGGGCTGCCCCCGCCCAGCAGCCCCACGAGCCAGAGAGCGGCGAGGGAGAAACCGCTGGAATGCCGCCGCCTGCATACGAGCCTGCTGGTACCTGTCGACGATGGAGCTAACAGCGCCGCCGAACAGACCAGAGGGCGCCAGCGGCCCGCCTGAGCTCTGTCACGAGCTCAGATGGCATCTCCCCGTGCTCATCCAGCTCCTTGAGCAGGTCGGCCTGGTACGCCTGTAACACCGCCATGGTGTGCAGACACGCACCAGCCTGACCCGCTGCCGTGTACGCCTTGCCCACCAGCGCTGAGGTGGTCCGCAGCGGCTTGGTGGGCAGCGCCGGAGCCTTCAGGAACGAAGCCGCACCAGGGGACAGATAGCTAGCTAGCGTCTGGTCAACCCTGGGCATCGTCCTGTAGCCAGTATGGTCCAGCCCTGCCAAGTTAGCAAAGTCAGAGGAGGCGGGACTGAATAAACGGGCCAAAAAAGGCCTCCTCCATGACCTCGACACCTCGGTGTGGAGGTCGGGGAAAAAAGGCAGGCTCTGGCGTGGAGGTGGCGGTTTACTGCGCATGAAGCGCTCATCTAGCTTAGACCCCTGCGGTTCAACCCGCGTTTCAGCAGGCCAGTCAATGCTAAGTTTAGCAACGGCCCGCGAAACCACCTCCAGCAGCTCCTCATATCGAGGAGACTGCGGCAAATCAGAGTCGGCGAGGAAGACAGGCAGAGCGCCGGGCCCGCTCCCCGGGGGGGAGAAACCGCAGAGCGGGCTTCCGAACCCAGAGAGCGGACAGTGGATCTGGAGGGTGAGGAAGGAGAAAGGGACTCGTTTGTCTCCATTCCCTCCGCCAGATCCATCTGCGAGCCCCACGAGCGCAACCGCCGCTCTGCCTCGGCAGAAGTGGGGCCGGCACTGCGAGGCACACGAGTGAAGGTTCCCTCCTCAAAGAGAGCCGCTGGGCGCGCGCAGCCTTTTTCAGGCAAACGCTCGCAATGCGAGCAGCCAGCTCCCTCGAGAGCCGACTCTGCGTGCTCCGCTCCCCTCTCGCCCTTATGTTCGGATTTGTCACTGGCCTTAGGCATGCCTTTTTCAGACAACACAAAATAGACAAACAATGGACAAACAATATGACATAGAGCGCTTGCTGAATGACAGAAAGCTAGCGCGGCGTTTGCTGCTCGGGCTTTTATGCTTCCGGGTCGCTACGTCACCCCGCCTGTTATGTCTCGCCCATCCATTGGACTGATTACACATGTGATTCAGAGCGCGGTCACGTTGAAGGCGTTCCCATAGCGTTTCGACACAGCTCGAGTTCCTGAAGGGGAACTGAATATACGTTTGGTGGAATCTAATTTAGGATGAAAATTCAAAGAAATTCTTTCTTGGGCTGATTTACAGATATAAACACCAAGATATTTAACAACATCCTTTACTAAAATTCCATCAACAGAGGTCACATCAGAATCATGGATAAACATTATTTCACTTTTTTTTAGTATTAACTACTAATCCAGAGGCTTTGGAAAAATTGTTTAGACTTTGAATTATCAAATTTACTTGACAGTGAGTCTTTAAAAAAAATGCATGTATCATCTGCCAATTGACTTATGATTAATTTTTCCTCTCAAATTTGAATTCCTTTGATACCAGTGCAATTAACTACACATAGATTCAATAATTCTGCAGCGAGTAAAAACAAAAAGGGAGAAATGGGACATCCCTGTCTAATACCTCTGCTAACATAAAATCTTGGAGAAGTGCCATTGGAAAGAGAAACACAGCTATTAATATCATTGTATAAAGTTTTAACAACACGAATAAAATTATTACCAAACCCAAAATTAACTAAAGCTTTAAAAATAAAATTATGTTCAATGGTGTCAAATGCTTTAAAAAAATCCAAAAAAAGAATAAGGGCATCATTACTAACCAAATCAGAATAATCTAGTAAATCTAAAATAAGGCGAATGTTATAGGAAATATGTCGATTTTTCATAAAACCAGACTGTGTTTCTGAAATTACTTCTTCTAGACATTGTTTAAGACGATTTGCATACACAACTACCAGAATCTTATAATCTATGTTAAGGAGAGATATAGGTCTCCAGTTATCTAAATTAAGAATGTCTTTATTTGGCTTTTGAATTAAAACAATTAAACCTTGTTTCATAGTGGTGGTTAGTTCTCCTTGATCTATGCATTCTTTTAAAGTCTCAAAAAGCAAGTCCTTAATGTGATCCCAGAAAACCTTATAAAATTCAAAAGGTAGGCCATCAGGGCCAGGAGATTTATTTACAGGGGACTTTATCATCACACCATCCAGTTCTTTCATTGTAAGTGGCACATCACAAACTGATTTATTACGTTCTGAAATTTGACAAATAAAGGGAGTTACTTTATCAAAAAAGGAATCAAATGCAGAAGAATATAATTTTTGATAAAAATTAAAACCAAATTGAGATATCTGAGTTTTACAAGAGGAAACAGAGCCATCAATCTGAAGGGAGTGAATTGACCTTTTTTGTCCATGTTGTTTTTCAAGACTATAGAAGTAAGCTGAATTTTTTTCGCCAAATTCAAGCCATTTGGCTCTAGATCTTAAAAAAGCTCCCTTTGCTTTTTCAAGATACAAAGAATTTAATTCCACTTATAAAGAAAAAGCCTATTTTGATCTTACTTACAAGAAAGTAGTCAGAAGCAGGTAGCAAGGAAGGTCTTCTTTAAAAGATGTCTTGTGAAGTTTATGGATAAGACTAAAGCTGCATGTTCTCTCATTTATACTAGTTAAAGTGGGTGGTCTTGGATGTTACGTAATGGAAGCATAAAGGAAGATGTGTGTGGATGACAGCTAGATGTAAACCCGAGAATGGGGATGTCAACTAATAAGTATATTAGCTGACCTACGCACGAGAATGACAGCAGTACTGGGGGATAAAAAGGGTAGAGAGTGGACACCAAGGTAGGTAGGTGAAGATTAAAAGAAGCAAAAGTGCAATTTGTGTGGTCTTATCAGAAATAGGAATCTGGTACATGATGTGCGGAGGCAGGTAGTGGGCGAGATCAGCTGGTGGGTTTCTTCCAGTGTGTCTGTGAAACTGAGCTAAAGTTGAACAGAGAATAGAATTAAAATTAAAACCAGTTTTAAATTTAAACTAGGCCGGGCCGGAAATAAGGGTAACTGAGAAAAACAGGATGTGGAGTCTCAGAAAATAGAAGTGACTGGGTGACAGAAGTGACCGAAGTGGAGTGTATGTAAATTAGGGTATCTTATTATGGTAATCTTAGCGGTTTGGAAATGCGGATTCAGAATAGGCTTAGAGAAGCTTTATTGTGTCAGGTTTCCTCTATATTATTTCAAAGATGTGATATAATGTTATGGCTGATCAGTGTATATACAGTCAGGTCTGGAAGGATTTGGACAATGACAGAGTTTTTGTGATTTTGCCTTTATACACCACCACAATGGATTTGAAATAGAACAATCAAGATGTGATCAAAATGTAGACTTTCAGCTTTATTTTAAGAAGTTCCACAAAAATATGGCATTTACCATTTAGGAATTACAGCCATTTTCAACAAAGTACCTCCATTTTCAGGGACTCAAAAGGTATTTGGACAAAGTGACAATTGTAAATATAACCATAATTTTAATACTTGGATGAAAATCCTTTGCAGTCAATGACTGCCTGAAGACTGGCGCCCATGTTCTCAGAACTGATTCTGAGTTTCCTCCCTGGAGATACTTTGCCAGGCCTTCACTGCAGCCGCCTTCAGTTGCTGCTTGTTTGTGGGTCTTTCTGCCTTCAGTCTTGTCTTCAGTAAGTGAAAAGCATGCTCTATTGGGTTGAGATCAGGCGACTGACTTGGCCATTGAAGAATATTCCATTTCTTTGCCTTCAAAAAGTCTGGAGTTGCTTTCGCAGTATGTTTAGGGTCATTATATCCACCTGTACTGTGAAGCAGTGTCCTATCAGTTTTGTAGCATTTGGCTGAATGTGAGCAGAGAGTATAGCCCTATACACCTCAGAATTCATCTTGCTACTTCTGGCAGCAGTCACATCATCAATAAACACCAGTGAACCCGTTCCATTGGCAGCCATACATGCCCATGCCATAACACTGCCTCCACCATGTTTGACACATGATGTGGTATACTTTGATCATGAGCTGTTCCTTTCTTTTGCCATACTTTTCTCTTCCCATCATTCTGGTACAAGTTAATCTTGGTTTCATCAGTCCAAAGAATCTACTTAACAGACATAACTGTATGTGTATATATATATACATACATACATACATAAATAAAATTATATTGCACCCCTTAACTGCATGTGCCCACTACACATTACTTCTCTATTAATTACTTTAATTAACCATTACTTCACTATTCACTATTGCTACACATTACTTCACAATTAATTAATGGCTAATAAGGATAACATCATGTGTCTCTTATCTTCTTCTGGCCCGTCACCACTATTTTGTGATTGCTTTTGAACAACAAAAGCAGAGCAACAAAGACAATGGCTGAAGCGCAAGAAGAGATGCAGAAGAAAAGTTGTCATAGTTGAAACAGAAGAAGGCTCTTGGTGTATGTGGGGAGGGTGTAAGGGAAACAAAGTAGAGGCTGTTTGTGTGCAAAAACTGTTGGGATGTTCATTTATACATTTCCCAGAAAGGAAGTGCACACTGTCCTTTTTTAAGTCAGCAATTTTCCCAGAAAATTATGGGTAGTGAAATAACTTCAATAGATTGTCACTGTCTTTGGTTTTGATCCCACAGTTTCAGTTTAATTTTTTTTTAACCAAGGACACCAAGTTTTCATGTAGCAGGTAGTCCAGTGCAAAAGAATGAGATGACACAGGGGCTGAGCTGTGTGGATGGAGGTTTGAATGAATAAACCCACAGAAGTGGACTTTAGCCGTTAGCCTCGACGAGTGTGTGAGCGACACACTAGCCAACAGAAGAATCAAACTTTAAACAAATTAATGTATGTCTTTATACCATAGTGCTGTTGAACTATCAAATCCATGCACTCGTTATAATATGCAACAACTTACACATGGACTTGTGTGGTGGAAGCTATATATAAACGTGTTATTGTTCATATGGTGAAGTTTTATAGAGCATTTTTGGTATATGCCAGTGTCAGCTTTTTAAAACAGAAAGCATGGGACATTGGAAAGTCTTCAGGACCGAGGAATGTGCCCTCACGTTGTTTCTCAGTGACTTGACAAACTCCATTTTTTTGTCTTTTGAGTAAGAAAATTGACTGGTGAGAGAATGACTGTTTAAAGCTGCTATAATGTAAGTAATGACAAGAACTCGCTTCATGGATGTTACACAACATTAAATGTAACTATAAAGGGATAAAAAATGTGGTGTGTCATTCATTAAAAAAATAGTTACTGCTGATGAATAAGGGGAATAAATGCCACCAGTAATATTTGTTATATTGATATAAGTATGGTACAATGCGTTACATGTTATGCATTATGGTCAGAGGTAGATAAAGTACTGAGAAATTATACTTAAATGAAACTATAGATAATGTTTCAAAATCCTAATTAAAAGTGGACGTATCCAGCCAAAAAAATGTACTCAAGTCAAAATAACAACAATGCTACTTTTAAATGTACTCAAGTAGTGTATGAGAGTTTGTTTACTCCAGTATATTGAGACATTTTACTGGTAAGACTGGTACTCGAAACAGACCTTTCAGTAGGTTTGAAGGCTACATGAGAAGTTTTTAAAATTCACTATGCTAACTGTAATAGGAAAACCAGTTAGTGCTCAGGAATGTAGAATAGTACATAAGTATGCGATTTGAGACACAATGTTAGTTGTTTATTGTGTTGTGGATACAGTGTCGCATGGTGCTATACTGCCTCCACTGGTTACGTTGGTATTGCACCACATGCTAATTTCTGAGAATGTGCACAAGCAATGCTCCTGTATTGTACAACCATGAAATCAAATGAAATGTTTACAAATGGTGCATCTCAGACAGAAAGAACATGCTTTTGTATACATTATATTGTAGGCAAAAATGAGTCGAAACAATAGTAGAGTGAGAATTTTAAGACTTTACAGATTACAATCTTCCTAATAAGTAAGAAGGTAATTATCAAATAAAATTGTTATAGCAAGCTACAGTCAAATACAGTCATCATTCAGAATGTTTTTTAAAGAATGTTTTATTAATCAAAAAATATGGGTCTGCACCGCTGGAAGCCTAGCAGGATAAATCAAGTCACTGTTTTAAAAGGTTTACAGATTATGAAAAAAACAAATCAGACAAGAGAATCATTATGATTATGAAAAGCTAATAATAAAACCAAATCATTTAACACCAAGCTAGCATCAAACACATTCTCAGTTTGAATGATCTAATATATGAGATTCATGATACTGAACTTTTAAAACCATTTAATTTAATTTAATTTAAATTTAGTTCAAAGCCTATATGCCATCAAGCTTTTTAGCTGATTCATTCACAACTACTTTTCCATCAGTGTAAGTGACACCCTTGTACTTTCCACTGGTATTAAACTGCAGCACACTGCCATTATAGCAGGTAATCTTGACTATGCCATTGAAGGGGAGATCAATTGTAGCCTGGCCAGTTGTGATGTCCACATCCACAGTTTTACCTGGAGGGACTTTAACAGGAAACGAGAAGAGCTCCATCTTCTCTTCAGTGGTCTCCGAAGCATATGTACTCTCAACTCCAATTCTGAATTCGTAACTTGTTGTGCCTTCTGCAATTAGTGGAATTCCTGCCTTCACTTCGAGGCTGAACATGAATTCCAGTCTGTCGGTAACAGACCAGGAGGATCTTTGGGTGATTTTTTTGGAGGTTTCAATTCTATATTCTTGCGTTTCAGTAGTGTTATTCTGGTAGGTCATGGATTTGATTTCCGCAACAGCCACTTTGGGTATCACATCATGAAGTGTGGGATACTCAACATTTGTAAGCTCAGTAGACTTGATGGTGTTAATGAACATGAAGCCTAAGCAATCAATATCTAAACCTGAGCGTCCTTTGATTCCCATGCAGATCCCAGAAGCAACATCAACTGGAACTTCTGGTTGCAGCACCCATCCTGTCAAGCGTGCAAAGAACTCCCGGGAGTGATTTGTCTTGAATTTGATGGCACCCAGACGTGTTCCATTTCCATTTGCCCAAAGTGAAAGGGAGGTGAAATGCTCCCCATCTTCAAATATAAACTCTGTAAAATTCCCACCAGGTTCACCAAACTGCTTGGACAGGCCATCAGTAAGCCAAACCTTCATGGCTTTCACCTGCCAGTTACCGACCCACACCGTGATCTTTTTCAACATGGTTCCATGTTCAGTGCCATCAAAATCAAAAGGACTTCCTCCGTTCCCACCAACTTCAACAACATCTGCCAGGAATGACATGATCTTGCTCTTAACCTTAAAAAGGCAAACAAATATTCAGGTTTTAATAAATTAAAATGGAAAAAAAATATTCTGATAAGGAGGTATGTTTGAGAAGAATTTTGGTAAAGCAAAAGCAAAAATTATAAATTTCCACATGTCTTGAATTTCACTTCAAACTTTTTTTAGCCAGTTTATTTAAAAAATTTGGTTTTTTCAGAAAACCTTATAAAATTCAAAAGGTAGGCCATCAGGGCCAGGAGATTTATTTACAGGGGACTTTATCATCACACCATCCAGTTCTTTCATTGTAAGTGGCACATCACAAACTCATTTATTACGTTCTGAAATTTGAGGAATAAAGGGAGTTACTTTATCAAAAAAGGAAGAAGAATGCAGAAGAATATAATTTTTGATAAAAATTAAAACCAAATTGAGATATCTGAGTTTTACAAGAGGAAACAGAGCCATCAATCTGAAGGGAGTGAATTGATCTTTTTTTGTCCATGCTGTTTTTTTAAGATTGTAGAAGTAAGCTGAACTGTTTTTGCCAAATTCAAGCCATTTGGCTCTAGATCTTAAAAAAGCTCCATTTGCTTTTTCAAGATACAAAGAATTTAATTCCTGCTGTAAAGAAAAAAGCCTGTTTTGATCTTCTTACTTACAAGAAAAGTCTTCTTTAAAAGACGTCTTGTGAAGTTTATGGTTAAGACCGAAGCTGCATGTTCTCGGAGGCAGGAACTGGGCGAGCTCAGCTGCACGAGCCCGTTGGAGGGTTTCTTCCGGTTTCGTTATCTCCCCTTTTCTCTCGCCCTCCCTCGCTTTCGCGCTCTCTGCAGCACTGCGCCATTGGATAACGTTCCTGTCCGTCTCGATTACCCCCGCTGATGTCATCGGCCGTGACAACCAATCCACCTCTGACCCCGCCTATTTCAAACCACGCAGCCAGTCATTCATGCGGAAGTTGTTGTTCTGGTTGTTAAAACTAAAACCCTGTTGTACCTCTGTTTTTTCTGTGTACTAGTTAGGCTGCCTTACTGTGTTTTGTTGTTGTATGTCAATTGTTGCCATAAAACAACAGAATGAGAATGAAGCAAAACTTTCATGTAGCAGAAAGACAAAATAAAGCGAATAGAGGAAGTGAGCGCTTCTATATAAGCGCAGTTTTAAATTTAAACTAGGCCGGGCCGGAAATAAGGGTAACTGAGAAACACAGGATGTGGAGTCTCAGGAAATAGAAGTGACTGGGTGACAGAAGTAACAGAAGTAACAGAAGTGGACTGTATGTAAATTAGGGTATCTTATTATGGCAATCTTAGCAGTTTGGAAATGGGAGAATCAGAATAGGCTTAGAGAAGCTTTATTGTGTCAGGATTCCTCTATATTATTTCAAAGGCGTGATTTTATATGTATATATATATATATATATATATATATATGTGTGTGTGTGTGTGTGTGTGTGTCAAGAAAGGTCTTCTTTAAAAGACGTCTTGTGAAGTTTATGGATAAGACTGAAGCTGCATGTTCTCTCATTTATACTAGTTAAAGTGGGTGGTCTTGGATGTTGGGATTTCCAAGTGTGTGTGTGTGTGTGTGTGTGTGTGTGCATGGGCTGTTAGTCAGAGGGAATATTACATAAGAGTTTTTTAGAGGTTACTTTCCATAAAATGCTATGGTTTGGAGGGTGTATGGGGAACAAGGTGGTTTTTGAAACTGAGTAGACACACAACTGTCACTTCCTGTCACAACTGTGAAACGTCCCGCTAGAGCAGACAAACACAAGGTAGACATACAAAGGTCTTTTTGGCTCCTGGTTCATTTCCTGTTACTTCAAGATTTTGTGATGCTTTGGAAATTGGATTGATTTTGGATTTATAGTTGATTTTGTCTTGCCTGTTTTGATTGTTCTTTGAGTTATTTGTGATTGCTTTTGAACGACTTTTGCATTAAACTTTGGGTTACTTTTTGAACAATTCTTCATTACTTTCACATTTTAGTCTCAGCAGCAAAGACAAGACTTCTCGGTTGCTCCTGGGGATTCTCCAGACTCTACTAGCGAGAAATGTATAAGGCACAGGCCAAGTTTAGTGCTCGAGATCAGGTATGTGAGTGAAGATGTGAAGTCTCTGTGTGTTACTGTGGGGTTTTTCCCCTTCCTTGTTCAAATTTAACAAATTTGCCGCCCCCAAAGTTTGAAAGGCTACCAGCTAGCAATGGGTGCGGCTGTGAGGAAGAAAAAAGGACTCAATAAACTTTATGTTAACATACAGTGGCCCCAAAAAGTATTTGGACATTAAAACTGCATTAGAAAACAACACATGTCAAACTAAGTGGCATTTATTTTAAAGAAAAATACCATAAGCACACTTTTCAAGCAAAACATTTCCCCAAAATTAGTCTGTGTCTATATATATATATATATATATATATATACATACATACAAGCACAACAAGTTTTCATGTACTTTTCTTTGTGTGTGTGTGTGTGCGTGTGTGTACGTGCATGCACATGCTGTTAGTCAGAAGATATATTACATATGATTTTTCCAAAGGTTAATTTCCTTAAACTGTCACTGGACCACCTAAAGCACACTTGTTGTCAGCTTTTGGCAATAATTTCTGTATTTCATAAAAATACTTAATATTTTTATATAATAATTTTGTGTACTGCTGTAGAAGTAAAAGCGCAGCTGTTTAATAACAGAAGTACACAAAAGTCTGAGTGAAGTTCAGAGAAGGGCTTTTATTCACAGTTATACTTGTTGAAGTCTCAATTCTGATTGGTCAGAAGGTGTTGATTCATTCAACAATTCAATAGTTTTTTTTTAATGAAAGTGCATAATATCAAGCAAAACATTTCCCAAAAATTAGATTATGTTTTTATATATATATATATATATATATATATATATATATATATATATATATATATATATATTGGTCATAATTAGACAAAAAATTATTTGGACACTCAATAGTGACTTCATTAAAGATCACAGTTACAGTGATTTGTTTTGCCATCCTTTGCACCAAACTTTTTGACAACATCCGGGCATGGAATCAGTTTCTGTAACAGTTCTGGTGGAAGTTTTCTCCACGTTTCAAGTTAAAACTTTCATGTTGTTCATACTAGAGAATCAAAAATCAACGTCTTCATCAATGTCTTCTGCATTGCATCCCATGGATCCTCTACAGGGTTTAGATCAGGGCTCTGGGAAGTGTTCTATCAAAAAGCTACTAGTCTGCTTTGGATCATTATTCTGCTGAAAAATTCACTTGAATTATGTCGCTTGATTAATATCTTCACTGATTTATAGAAGAAGTTATAGAATAGTTTGTGCTCTTTTTGTATCTGGTACTTCTCATTGGTGTCTGAAGCAATCCTTGCTGCCTTTTTTTTTGATGTTCATTATTAAATTTACATACAGGAAGAGCACAGTGCACTGAACTTATTGCATAGGAAGGATAACTTAGATCAACAATTTTATATACCTTTTTACAGAAAAATAAGGGAAGTGAAATAATGTTATATTTGAGTCCGCAGTTTCAGTTTAATTTTTTTTTCTTTTAACCAAGGATACCAAGTTTTCATGGTTGAAAAAGAAGAAGGCTCTTGGTGTAGGAGTCGAGGGTATAAGAGGAACACAGTGATTTCAAGGAACTGAGTGAAAAGTTAACTAACTGTGTGTACGTGACTGAAAGTTCCCGCTAGACTAGACAATCACAAGGTAGACATACTACGGTCTTTTTGGCCCCTGGATCATTTCCAATTAATCAGAGATGGATATGATTGGTCAGGTTAGTTTTTTGAATAATTCATTACATTCACATTATAATCTCAATCTTCTTGACTGGGACTCTTCAATCCTCTCCACCTGGTATGGCTATTTATCTTTATCCTCAATGTATACACACATTTCTTGATAGGAAAATGTACATTTTTTAAGTGAATGGAAAATAATAAAATAATAAATAGGTAAATAAAGTGATCATTGTATACTCATACGAATCCATGTCATTATTCAGACCTCAGAAGTAACTAATCAACAAGGTGTAGTGTGATGAAATGGCATCCTGCATTGCTTTATTTTGCTTATGCCACAGCAATTTACATTACCAGTGCTAACATTTTTTTATTTATTAAAGATTGACATGCTATCTGTGCCATGCTGTAATGGAAAATGATCTGAATTGAGCATTGAACAGCGCTGTAGTATAAAAAATGTACACTGTGAAGGGAACTGTAATATAAAGCATTAACATATACAGTTGTTGCTGTTGTAACTTGCTATTGTAACTTGCTATAATCTACACAGACATTACAAAGGTGAAACCGAATAACATCGTGTGATCAAGAATAGCAGGCAGACTTAAAAGGAAGTAGTTAGAAGAAGGTAGCAAGAAATGCCTTCTTTAAAAGATGTCTTGTGAAGGATGCAAGTTTATGGATAACACAGAAGCTGCACGCTCTCTTATTTATACTAGTTAAAGTGGGTGGGGTTAAACCATACGACACACTTCCAAAGAAATTTACTTGTAATTTACTTCAAAGCTTTTCTGGCCCCATCAAGCTTTTAGGCTGATTCATTCACAACTACTTTTCCATCAGTGTAAGTGACACCCTTGTACTTTCCACTGGTATTAAACTGCAGCACACTGCCATTATAGCAGGTAATCTTGACTATGCCATTGAAGGGAAGATCAATTGTAGCCTGGCCAGTTGTGATGTCCACAGCCACGGTTTTACCTGGAGGGACTTTAACAGGAAACGAGAAGAGCTCCATTTTCTCTTCAGTGGTCTCCGAAGCATATGTACCCTCAACTCCAATTTTTAGTTCATAGCTTGTTGTGCCTTCTGCAATTAATGGAATTCCAGGATGTTTGGGTGATTTTTTTGGAGGTTTCAATTGTATATTCTTGCGTTTCAGTAGTGTTATTCTGGTAGGTCATGGATTTGATTTCTGCAACAGCCACTTTGGGTATCACATCATGAAGTGTGGGATACTCAACATTTGTAAGCTCAGTAGACTTGATGGTGTTAATGAACATGAAGCCTAAGCAATCAATATCTAAACCTGAGCGTCCTTTGATTCCCATGCAGATCCCAGAAGCAACATCAACTGGAACTTCTGGTTGCAGCACCCATCCTGTCAAGCGTGCAAAGAACTCCCGGGAGTGATTTGTCTTGAATTTGATGGCACCCAGACGTGTTCCATTTCCATTTGCCCAAAGTGAAAGGGAGGTGAAATGCTCCCCATCTTCAAATATAAACTCTGTAAAATTCCCACCAGGTTCACCAAACTGCTTGGACAGGCCATCAGTAAGCCAAACCTTCATGGCTTTCACCTGCCAGTTACCGACCCACACCCAGATCTTTTTCAACATGGTTCCATTTTCAGTGCCATTAAACTCAAAAGGCTGTCCTCCATTCCCACCAATTTCAACAACATCTGCCAGGTATGACATGATCTTGCTCTAAACCTTAAAGAGGCAAACAAATATTCAGGTTTTAATAAGTTAAAATGGAAAAAAAATATTCTGATAAGGAGGTATGTTTAAGAATTTTTGGTTAAGATATTAAAATGACAGAAACATGAGCTACTGCCAATATTATTTGCTAATTCAGCTCATAAAACACCATCAACCAATTGTCACCATGTATTATTAGATAAATTTGTGCTTGCTAATGGCTAGTGCATACTTTGTGATTGAAACCAGTCATTCACTATTTATATAGGGTAATGCTTTGCAAGAAGTTTACCTTAACTGACATGAACTAACATGAACAAACCGCGAATTTCAGCATAAATGTACCATTAGTAAAATTGACATAGTATGTAACACTTGGATCAATTGTTTTTTTTTTTAATTTTTAAAAAAATAATAACCCAAAAACACCTCGAGACCTTAATTTAGTACAGTCAATATTTGGGAACATGCTAATTTGCTAATATATGTGGATTTATTTTTAGTCATGGATTGAATAAACATTAGTCAATACAGGTATATTTCATTAACGGTTAGTTAATATGTGTTAAGTTACTGTGTTACGGCCATGTTACTGTATCAGAGTTGGGTTACTCATGAATACTGAAATGTTCTGTATTCAGACATTAGAAGGATCTAATCAATAAGGTGTGGCTGGATACCGCCTGACACAAAGTGGAGTACTGCAGTGCAGTGCTGCAGTCCTTAATGTACCATTAATATACCATTACCTACATACACAATTACAAAGCTTAAATTTAATAACCTTTATCATGCGATCAATTATAGAGGGCAAACTTACAAGGAAGTAATCAGAAGCAGGTAGCAAGAAATGCTTTCTTTAAAAGACGTCTTGTGAAGGATGCCAGTTTATGGATGAGACAGAAGCTGCA
Organism: Pangasianodon hypophthalmus; assembly: GCF_027358585.1. Taxonomy (NCBI): domain Eukaryota; kingdom Metazoa; phylum Chordata; class Actinopteri; order Siluriformes; family Pangasiidae; genus Pangasianodon; species Pangasianodon hypophthalmus. The sequence goes on along the minus strand of NC_069722.1, from coordinate 22,809,682 downwards.
CGGTCTCTTATTTATACTGGTCAAAGTGGGTGGAGTTAAACGTTACATCACAATCTGATTGGTCAGAAGATGTTATAAGGACATGCTGTTATAGGAAAATCAACGTGAGGGTAGTAACAGTAACTCCATGGTTGATTATTTTCCTTTAAAAGCACATTGCTGATTGTTTTATTCCTTATGAATTAGAGTTTTACTTAGTTTAATGTGATAAATCCATATTTCAAACCATGCATGAACCATACATACTGTATATATACATGAAAATATCCTGTTCATGCATCATTTGCTTTATAGATTTAGAAAAACCCGTGCACACAGAGTTAATTGCGGTCTCTTAACGCCTAACACCTAATATTGATTCCATTAGTATGTTCCTCTATGTGCTATGTGTTAGCATTATCATCCCTACTCTGTTCAGTCGATAAGACACACACTTAATGTCTTCTATTACTAAAGAAAGATGAAATCTCATTGGAGATATATAACCTGCCAAAAACTGTATTAGATTTTGTTATAAATGAGGGGGAAAAAAGCCGTTCTTGCTAATGGGGTCAGACTTTATTAAAGAAATGAATCCAGTTTATTAAAAAAAAAAAAATATCTGATTTAAAAACGACTTGGTTTGCTTTGTGCTTTGAACGAAGTTTGGGGTGTTGAGCCAGACAGCCATGTAAACAACCTGTTTATTGAATGACCTTTTTAGAGAAACCAGACGCGAGCTTTGGATCAAAGTCGGTCTACTCGAGGGACGGTCCAGTCCGGCTTACGTTTCTGCATAATACATGTTAGATCAGCGGGAGCGCAGAGTTTACAGTGCTGCTGACTCGAAGACTGCAAGTCATCCAGCTTTTTTCATTTCTGACTTTTAGATGGTGGAAGGCCGAATGCATACTGTAAAAAGTTATATACAGTGTAGAAAAGTAATTTTAGACAATGAATAAATATTCTAAACATCAATATACTACAATATATACTACAATATGTATATATTGTAGTCAAACCCAGAAAATTACAAGACGAAGGCTTTTCATCCATTTTTGAGAGCCATTCTCAACTACGGACAACTTAGCATAGCCAGTTCACCTACTGCCATGGTTTTTTGGTGGAGAGACGAAATCGGAAAACCTGGAGGAAACCCACACAAACGGTAACCTGCGCTTCGGATAGAACCTGAGGCCCTGGAGCTATGATACAGCAATGCTCATCTTCCAAAGAAACTGAAATTAAACTGTCTGCTTATAGAAAATTGATATAAATAACTTTATATTATATAAGTTTTAATGAAGCTAAACAAGTTATAACATTAATGTATGAGGAGATGTGTGTGTGTGTGTGTGTGTGTGTATATATATATATGTATATATATATATATATATATATATATATATATATATATATATATATATATATATATATAGTGTATACACACTTTTACAGTGTATATAAAGTGTGTGTGTGTGTGTATTTTTTTTTTTTTTAATTTTTGCTAAAAACTCTTAGTACTGACAACAGCTGGTCTCAGTGCTCTTGTTATTTATCATGTTTCATTCTGATATTCAATTCAATCAGTTTTATTTTCAAAGTATCAATCTGAGGAGTTATTTTTTCACGTTATTTTAATTTACTTACGTTCTTACTGGGTTGCATTATACGATTTAAGTGCTTGATTTGCCCTTGATTTGATATCTTCTTATCTGATTTGAGACTAAATTAACTCATGTATGTTTTATTTAATCACACTATCAGTCATCATTCCTGGGCGAATGCTCTGCTGTCACTTTTATTATCTTGTTCGTTTTTATTACTATGTTGTCAGTGTGTAGGGATACAGAATGCATACAGAAAACAAGACTCTAGTCTCAGTAAGGATTTCCTGCTTAATAACGAATATTAAAAAAAACGTGCGTTAATTATTGAAGTGTGTGATTTCACATTGTGTAGATGTCAGTTTTAATGTCTGTGCTTATGTGTTGAATCTAAATGCAAGGCTAAAAGGCTAATGCAGAAATTCCAACACCATTTTGCTGTTACAGGCTCAGGGCCACAAATGTGGCAGAAAATATGGATTCTGGTAAAATACAGTACTTCAGTGATTCTTGAATAAAACATACTTAATTTATATTTGTTGGCTGAGATTTATAAGGACTCTCTGCAGATGTGTGCAGTATGTGC